>NW_019524911.1:366896-447057 GCF_002814215.2 Seriola lalandi dorsalis
CACCTACCCTTGGCTAACCAACAAGCTGGAGTTTCTACTGTGGTTTTAGAAACAGGATTGGAAAGTCCCACACTTCCATGTATTTTACCAAGCTCATGTAAATTTTAAATAGGCTGCCTGAGGATGAAACCTGCACAGTTTTTATATACTGATTCATTGATTTCATTTCCTGGACTCTGCCTGCAGTGAAACCAAAAAACTCAGTGACACCAGGAGCCTTGCTCAATCAGTACCATTAAAAAATTCACAGCATATAAACAGCAGGAGATTTGTGCGGTTTAACAGCCGCCTGTGGAGATTATGCCTCACTAAGCACGCCAGAGTTAGTTAGTAGTTATGTGGCTGTTCACTGGAACAGTGGAAATACAGGAAAATGAATTAAGCAGCTTAAACCGTAGAAGGCCATGTTTAGTATGAAGAGCCTCTTCTCTTTGCTGCTCTGTTAAAACCAACTCCAAGACCTGTTTCTCACAAAGATTTTAAAATATAATAAGAGCAGGTAGTTCATAAAGAAACATAAATCCATTACAGTAAAAGACGCTACAAATCTGTCAAAAATGTTTTTTAATGTTATTGGTTCATATTAGGTGTTTTTGTGGTTATAACAAAGGGACTAATATGAAGCATCGGTTTATGAAACAGGGAGAGCTTCACTGGAATCTCGGAAATGTGGAAATTAAAGGGGTAAACCGTGGTGTCTCCGCATTAAAGCGTTTCTCCACTGTCTGCTTTGTTTACTGACGTCACATTGACTTACAGCTAAATGCTAACAGCTGCTAACACAACAACAACTAGCCAGCCAAGCGAACAACAGCTAAGGGAGCTGTCCTCGAGCGGCCCCGCCCCTCTCCATGCGCGGTCACGCCCCCCTCCCCTCTCTGCTGGGGCCGTGTGCACATGATGCGTTCACGACCGTCTACCAAGCACGTAAATAGAAAAACTCACAAATTCTTTTTTTTTTTTAAGAAAAAATATTAAGTGAAACCGACTCACCAGAACCCACATTACTTCATTACTACAAACATGACTGCTAGAGAGGCGGTTTTGAGTCTGTGTGTGGTGGTTTAGTTAGTTAGCAAAGTGGTACAGAACATATTTTACATCGTTACAACACAACAGACAAATGATGCTCCAGGAACAAAGAGGCTGCGCTGAGTCATTTTGCAGGTGAAGACCTCATACTAACATCAAACTAACGTCATATGAATGTCCCATATTCTAATCATGTGTGCACCTGAATGCAGCAGTGTGTGTGTGTGTGTGTGTGTGTGTGTGTATGTGTGTGTGTGTGTGTGTGTGTGTGTGTGTATATGTATGTGTGTGTGTGTGTGTCTGTGTGTGTTTGGGGCCGTGTGCAGACCGCGTGTGGCGCAGAGGAGGATAGAAAACAAACAACCACAGTTTCGGGGTCTGAGGTGAGTTTGGCTCTGGCCGATCGATCCGCTCTTTTCTCCCCATAAGAGGCTCCCCGCCGCCGGGCTGCGGTGCCGCTCGTTCCGGTGTGATATACCCGTAGAGGGGGCGCTGCGGAGCGGACAGTCTTTCGCTGTTTATTCCGCTGTGGAACATATGCTAAGTTGCTAGCAGGTTAGCTGACAACATGACACCAATGGCCCTGTCTCTGGGCCGTTTCTCTCCGCACACACCGCGGGAAAACCCGCTGAAGCCAGCCGGAGCAGTCCGCACTGGTGAAGCGGAGCTCATCGAGGAGCGGAACCTCCGGCCAGTGACCGCATAGAGCTGCCTGTTTACGGTGTGAGGCCGCGGGGAGCCCGGGGGGGCGGTGCTGGTTAACGGTACCGGAGTCGGCCAGTCTCATGTAGAGCAGAATACACAACAGCCACCAAAGACTGTGATGCAGTCCGGTTCTCTGTGGACCCACGTGAGAGGTCTGGTACCCGCTCAGACTGTTACCAGTCTTTCAACAGAAAACTAATTTACTGTTTTGATCAGAGCTGAATCAGTTTGTTAGATGTATCGATCTATATTGAGATGATCGGCAACTTTTGTGACAATCAAGTGATTGATTAATTGTTTTCAACATTTTCTGATTCTATCTTCTGTCATGAATCAGCTTCTTTGGGTTTTTACATGTTGGGCAGAACAAGACCTGAAGTTTCACAGACCAAATGATTCATCGATTAAATAATGTTATCGATAATATAAACAATCATAAGTCGCAGGTCTAGTTTTGATGTTTGATTTATAGTTTCAAGTCATTTATGAAGTGAAACTTTCATCCTCCAAAGTCTCAGATATTCTTCTTTATCACAGTGAACTGAATATTTTTGAGTTTTGAACTGTCAGACAAAACGAGACGTTTAAACACATCTGTTTATTGCACATATTAATCTTATATTTTTCTTGCTGTCTTTTCCAGTCCTGAGAGTCTCTCCATTAAAGGCCAGGTTCAAACCTTAAGTGTATCACCTCAGCTCTTATTGTGAAAGGCCTGTCTTGAATTAACCTGAGCATAAAATATCACAGCAAAATCACTACACTTAAATAAGTAATGTAGAGTTTTTTTGTAGAGCAGCAGTGAGCTGAACTCAGATCAGCTGATCACTTTGTTTCAGCCGTGATTGTGATCATAGCGTTTAGGTCTGAGTGACCTGAGCTTTGTTTGTGTTATATGTGCTGAAAATTAACATATAGATGCACAAGTTTAGTTCAGTAGAGGGGAGACTTTTCTCCAGACAATTGATCGGCTGATAGCAGCTCATTGAATTAAATTTTTAAGCATCCAATCAATATCTGGAGCTCATTAAGCCCAAAGTTCTGTATCAGGAGCTCCAATATCTGAATCAGGTAGTTTGTGAAAAATCAGGTGTCGAAGTTTGTTGGGGATTTGTTTTACACATTTATCAAAATAAATTGAAAGTTTTATTTTCTTTTTGTTTGACCACTGATTAACTAATTAAGTAATTTTCAAATTCAAGTTCTTGCTCTGTCTCTGTCTGTCTGTCCAGCCGTCGTCGTGGTGATGAGCACTAATGAGTGTTTTGGTTGCGGCCGCAGTGGCCACTGGGTGAAGAACTGTCCGAGCGCTGGCCGAGGACGAGGGAAAGGTCGCGGCAGAGGCAAAGGTGGCTTTTACTCAAACACATTTATAATATACACTCACTGAGCACTTTATTAGGAACACTTGTGCACCTGCTTGATTGTGCAATTGGCCAATCATGTGGCAGCAGTGCACTGCATAAAGTCCTTCATTTAATGTTCACATCAAACATCACTCAGTGACTCTGACTTTGGCATGATTGTTGGTGTCAGACCGGCTGGTTTGAGTGTTTCTGAAAATGCTGAAACGGCTGGGATTTTCACACACAACAGTCTCTAGAGATTTTACTCAGAATGGAGTAAAAACAGAAAACATCCAGTGAGCAGCAGCTCTGTGTCGATGAGAGAGGTCAGAGGAGAATGGTCAGACTGGTTGGAGCTGACAGAACGGCTACTGTAACTCAGATAACCACTCTTTGCAACTGTGGTGAGCAGAAAACACATTATTAATCCAAGCAGGTAATCCTTTAACACTGGTGACACTGAAACAAAACTGTCCACTGCACAATAATTCTACTGAAGGTATTAATCCATCAACTATAAATAAATAATCCTATTGTCTGGAAGAAAAACAGTCCGTCAGTTTTAATCAAATCATTTTCTTTCAGCCTCTCTGAGGCAGAGCAAGGAGAGAAGTTATATTAAAAGCCTTTACTTAGTTACTGTATTGATTAAAACACTGACCAGTTAGACCTCACTATTGTTATTTTCACCCTGATGTAAAACTGTAGGGTCGACATTTTGACCAAAACACTAAATAAATAATTTTTTCCATTTGTGCACCATTAAAGTTTTTAGTCTGTTTACAGTGCTTTTGTGCTGATTACTCTTGTTGTGGCATAAAAACAGATGTATGCGTGTACAGGGCCTTTAATTTAATATAATGGGAAACTCTATATATTTGTACTGTATATTGGTATGTTTCCTGTGCAAAATTATTATTGTGTGTGTGTGTGTGTGTGTGTGTGCTTTTGTTTTTTATAAATTGTTTTCTTTCCTTTTTATTTTGCAGGAAAACTGTAAATTTTTTTCCCAAGCTTGAGAACATTTTAGATGTAATGTTTTGTATATATCACCTAGCATTTATCATTTGAGATGTCCTGAGGGTCACATGTTGTTGTTGTTGTTGACGTGTTGTGTTTCAGATCTGTTCTGTTATCGCTGTGGGGAGCTCGGACACGTCGCCAGAGACTGTGAGAGGACTGAGGATGGTGAGGGCACACCTGCACGCAGAGTATAGTACCTACCTGCTGTCTCAGTCAAATACAGGTGTCCGCTGGAAAATCACTGAGCCGTTTAGATTGTGAGTTAACAGCCAAACATCCTCATACTGTTTCTCTGAAAAGATCTTTACAGACATGAATCTCTACATTTTCAGACCGGTTATAAGAGGAATCCGCAGATTCATCATTTCAGTCCTATTACACAGTCAGGCTCACAGTGGACGGATTAAAAGAAGGATGAAAATCAATGCAGCACATCCAGACACATAAAGGTTTATGCTACTATTTTCACATACAGCATGCTGTAGTACTCCACACAACGGAGAAAACACACTGAGGTGGGAAATCTCTCCTTTATGACCTGAAAAGTATTTTCCTTTATTAAATCAATTCAAAACATTATTTTAAAAATCAGAGTTTCTCAAAACTCAAAATTTTAACCAGGTACAAGCACTTTATTAACCAGGTACAAGCACTTCACTGATTTGTAACATGGGACAAACAGGACCAACAAGTCAGTAGCTGCAGGTCAGAGATTTTGTGGGTAACCCTGAGTTGTGAAATTCTCCTGTAGTTCTGGATTTAGTTAAACCTGGTCTCAGGATGAGGATATGCCACTTAGACCTGGACTAAAGGTGGTTTGAGGTTTTAACTAAGTATAGTGTGAAAACTCCCAGTTAGGCAGGGCAGGTTTATTTGCACAGTACAAGTTAACTGTAAAGTGTTTTACATAACCCAAAATGAATTAAGACAAGATATAAAAGAAAAATGATAAATCTGTATAAATCTGTGAGTTGTGTGCATAATTCTGGTCCTTATTTAGTTGTTTTCTGTAATCTGAGCTAGTGGAAGCATGTAGATGTTGAACAGAAGAGGTCCGAGGATGGAGCCTTGGGGAACTCTATGTCATATTTGTACGCTCAGATGTGTAATTACGGATCAACACAAAGTAGTCCCTGCCCTGAAGTAAGCTTTGATATTTATCTTAAAAGCTGCATTAAGCGTTTTTAGCCAACCAGAATTGAGGACCGAGCGTTTAGTATTTAACGCACTTGACCCTGAGCCTCTTGTTGTCACTGCAGCCTGCTATAACTGCGGCAGAGGAGGACACATCTCCAGAGACTGCAAGGAGCCGAAGAAAGAGCGAGAGCAGCTTTGCTACAACTGTGGGAAGGCCGGACACATGGCACGGGACTGCAACCATGCTCACGAGCAGAAGTGCTACTCCTGTGGTGGCTTTGGACACATTCAGAAGTGCTGCGAGAAGGTCAAATGCTACAGGTAAACTGATGCTACAGGTTAACTACCTCCTCCAGGTAAACAAAAGCAGACTGGTTTGGTTTTTAGTTTAGCTTGGTGTCTGTTGTATCTGCTAGTTCACCAGTGTTACCAGTCTAACCACTGAAACCATGTGTAACCTGTCTAATAAGCACGTGTTTGCTGCAGGTGTGGGGAAATCGGCCATGTTGCAGTGCACTGCAGTAAGGCGTCGGAGTTGAACTGCTATAACTGTGGGAAGTCAGGTCACCTGGCCAAGGAGTGCACAATCGAAGCCACTGCCTAGGTGTCGCAGCCTTCCCACCTCGCTCTCTTTCATCTTTTCTTTCTCTTTATTCATTCCCTCTGATCCTCCTCTTCTCAATGGTCCAGAGGCCTGTCAGTCAGCCTCACAGCAGCCAGTCAGAGCAGGCGGAGGGAGGAGGAGGGGTGGACACTAAAAAACAAGTTTCTTCTGCATTTCTAAAAGAACAAACTGAATCTGTGTTTTTAGTTTGGTAGCGGTGTCATGACGTACAAAGCTTTGTTTAAGAATACTTTCTGCCCAGCCGATTGGCTGAGAGAGTAGAGCGATTTAAGAAAAAAAAAGAAAAGAAAAAAAAAAGTTAAGCCCCTCCTCTTAGTCCTAAAGTGTGTGGGACTATAACGGAGGGAAAAATATGTGATGGAAGTTTTTACCTTCCAACATTAACTTTATTTTCTATTTCCAGACAAAATCAAATTTGTCTGAAAGAAAAGTGATTGGTCCCGCCTCCAGCAAACAGCCAATCACCTCACACGATGAACAAACCAATCAGAGATGGCCACAGCAGATGACAAAAGGAACATTAATTGCTCATGTTTTCAAGGTGCGTTTTGTTGCTGTTTGGACCAAATGGAGCAATGCACTGACAGACAAAAACTAATCATAACAATAATAATAATAATAATGGTAAAATTCATTTTAAAAAACAACAATTTTAAGTTTGGGGAGAGGAGAATGTTTTCACAAAAAAAAAAAATCCAAATGTTATTTTTGTACAATATATCACTTAGAGCTACTGTAAAAATGTCATTTGGTTGTACTGCAGACTGTAAGTTTAACCTGACAATAAAAACATGGAGGAGGAGGAAGAGGATGGAGCCAAGACACACTTCTGTCTGATCTGTTTATTTCACAGCAACAACACAAATATAAAAGAAAAGTGCAGTAAGGCTTTATTCAATAGGTCAGTCATTTAAAAAATAATTACATAGATATTTTCTCGGAAAGAACTATGAAATGTATGGCGGCTTGTTTCTGCCAAAAAATGAAGCAAAAGAGCTTAAGACATAAAAGGCATGATGATATACAAGAAACATTAGAGCATATGAAAAAATAGGGTTTAAAAGGAAAAACTTGATGAAAAGTTATGCATAATATATTTAAGCAATATCACACGAGAGGAAGTGATATACTGAATATCAGCGCGGCTGTGATTCGGTCATAGGTTCCGAGGTCGCAGGCCGTGCTGATATTCAGTATTTCATAATTTATTCTGCAACACCAACACAAATAGTTCTGCGACTGGACAGTTGCTAAACACATTTTCCTGACCTGCACAGTGCACACTAACTAGGTTTCTTAATTTTTCTGGAAATATATTCATCTTTGCAAAGTTTGTTACAATCTAAGATAGATAACGACTGTTAATGTAACGCTGATTAATGGTTAATAGACACCTGTGAAGCGGAGTGATACTTACAGTTAAAAGTCCCAGTGCCGTTGTACTCTATATCAGCACTCATGGAATGCCTCTCGTCCAATCAAATTACTTGGTCAGAACTAGCAGTTGGATATGATATGATATGATATGATATGATATGATATGATATGAAATGAAATGAAATGAAATGAAATGATAATGATATGATATGATATGATATGATATGATATATGATGACTATATATGATGACTCCTGACTCCTCTGGTGGGAGACAGTACAGCAACAACTACCCAGCCGTTCCGAGACCGGAAACAGAAGAAGAAGAAACTAGTGGCGGACTTCCTGTCAGTGTCGGCGTGTGTTGATCGTTTGAGGCTGAAGTTTGATCAGTTTTCCTCCGGATTCGTGATTAAAACAACACGCAGCAGCAGATATGGTGAGCACAGGAGCACAGCTTCAGTCTGACTCATATTTTCATTTACCTTTTTATTATTTATCTCGGATACACAAACGGTTAGCATGCTAGCCTGTTAGCATCAGCAGTTGTTTCAGTGGATATTCCGCAGATTAAAAGTTTTAGTTTCATCGAAACTTAAACTCTATAATAAAATGACAGTTTTTTAAACGGAATCTGATGTGGGATCTCTCGTGTGCCTGTCTCAGTTAGTTCGGATCGGTTAAATATGAATTAGCCTCCAGCTTAGATGCTCAAGTAATCATGTTAGTAATGCATCGAATTTAATTATTTTCAACCTACAAATTCACATTATGAGAAAAGTTCAAAGTTAGACAGAAATAAAAACAATCCAGACAGACTCATGGCCAAGAAAAAGCTCTCAGCATAGATGGGAGGAAGTCTCAAGTTTTAACTTTCAAATTTCAAGCAAGTCCCAAGTTACTGAGTTTAAAATCAAGTAAGACAAGTCAAATCATTGCTCAGGTCAAGCGAGTCCCGATCCATCCCAGTTTCCACATTAAATAATTTTAAAGCGAGTGGCCATGAAATGTTGAGTTTCATGCTCAACATTAATGAAAACATTAATGGAAACGCCTTCACTTTACTATAGTGATATCTGACATTTTTTGTCAATGTAGAGCCTGGAACTGCCCCATGATCCTGCTCAACACCCACTTCATTACCTTTCATATTATTTTTACTGCTACTACACATCTCTATGTCTATATTACTATGCATGCATTGCACTAGTAATCACTCAATCCTGTTTCAAAATTCTTTGAGGCAAATACCAAGTCAACGTAAAGTCTTTCATCAGTGTTAGTCAAGCAAGTCACAAGTCCTCAAATTTGCGACTGGAGTCAAATCATTTGATGGGATCATATTGAAATTTGCATATTATTCAGTCATTGTGAGCCTGCTACATGACAGTGAGTCCAGCCATGCCCCGATCATTGATGCACCTGGTGTCATGAATCTTTCTTGAAGTTTAACTTATCAAAGACAAAGGATATAATCATAGTGCTTCAAGCTATGAAACTACGATCATTAGAAAGCTACAAGTATCTCAGGACAGTCGAAGACCCTAAATTCACCTTTGAGAAGAGTTGTGAGGCCATGTGCAAAAAGGGACACCAGCGTTTGTTCCGTCTCAGAAATCCAGCAATGATAAACCATGACGACCCTCTGTTATCTGGCTTTTATTGAATCAGTCTGCAGGTACAAATACTTTTGCACCTGCAGCCATTGCAGTAATAAACAAAGCTAGTATGAGATTATGTATTCACCCATGTGTGGCAGTTTGAGCTTTGTCTGCACAACAAATTTACTCTTGGGTACTAATAAAGAAATCTTAAATCATATAAACATTCAGTTTAATTCACTTTATTTCAGACATCATAGTGCACATTTGTACTGAAATAGAAGGTATTATGAGATAAAATTCATGAAATGTGTTATTGGTTATTATTATTTTTTATTATTTTCAGTGATTGTGTCCTAACTGTTTGTCTTTGTTTCTGCAGGCGAGGAACGCTGAGAAGGCCATGTAAGTAGAGAAGTACACCTGAGGCAGATTACCTGTCATATCACCTGCTGTGTGTTATCCCAACAGAACTATAACAGCTTGTGTTGTTATTAACAGTTGGAGGTTGTTTAGCTATCAGTCTATTACTTTGCACCAGTTTGTATTGAAGAAACCAGAAAGCAGCCAGATCCCACTTTATTCTTTATTTAGAGTCTTCTAATGAGGAGCAGAACGAGGACGATGAGTTTATTATGATGAAGTAATCATTCATGTGTTCTGTGTTAATTCAGCAACATTCAGTTATGAACAATGTGACTGTGTTACACAGCCAGAGAAAATAAAACTGAAGGGCTGAAGACCATCACACATGATGGCAGCTCATTGCAGTAAACAGGGATTTTGAGTGTCGTATTTTAGCTGTTAGCTGTTAGCTCACATTAAGGTCAATTCATTGTGGATTAATCTGCTAATTTTCTCGATTAGTGGGTCTATCATGTTATCTATTTAACATAAGAAAACAGTGAAACTGTGGTTCTACTGGTTCCACTGTGCCCTTGTCATATATGCTTGTTAAGATGGGATGAATATTTTTCACAACTTTCTCACATTTTATTGATGATAAAGAACATAATTGACAGATTAATTGATAATATAAATAGTTGTTAGTTGCAGCCCTTATAATAAAATACCCGTCTGTCTATCTACTGTGGTTCTCCTGTTGGGTTTTCCTGTCGGGTTCTCCTGTCAGGTTCTCCTGTCCTTTAACTGTGTCCCTCTGCTCTGTCTCTCAGGACGGCTCTGGCTCGGTTCAGACAGGCTCAGCTGGAGGAGGGAAAAGTCAAGGTGAGATTCTTCTGTGTTCTACTCTATCTGACTCATCTGTCTCTCTGACCCGTCTCTCCGTCTCTGACCCTTCTCTCTGACCTGTCTCCCTCTCTCTGACCCTTCTCTCTGACCTGTCTCCCTCTCTCTGACCTGTCTCCCTCTCTCTGACCCGTCTCTCTGACCTGTCTCCCTCTCTCTGTAGGAGAGGAGACCTTTTCTGGCGTCAGAGTGCAGTGAACTTCCTAAAGCCGAGAAATGGAGACGACAGGTACGTACCATATACTACATACGATAGTATTGACTGTAGTACTGGGAGTAGTATTGATGGTAGTACATACTGCAATACTGATTCTAGTATTACCCTCAGTTCCACATTTTTTGGTTCTGTCTCCAAAAACTAAAGTACTCATGATCCTCAGCTCTTTTTTTCTGTATTACAGCAGCTGATTGTTTAATCGGGTTTCTTCAAAATAGACAGAGCAGTAGTTAAAACCATGACTTTTACTGCTGGAACACTTCAGTACTCGCTGAACTGTAGTAGTTCTCAGTGTACTGTAGTAATACTCAAATATCTGTGTAATGTGTGTGTGTGTTTCAGATCATCAGTGAGATCTCAAAGAAAGTAGCACAGATCCAGAACGGTGAGTTAAAACCGGACCATCCCGGGTAGATCTGACCCGCTGCTCCATGTTACAGAGACTTTAACACTGAGTCCTCACATCAGTCCTCACTGACGACATTTTCATCATTTCATGTTGTGACAGAGTGAATTCTGCTGCTGTTTGTTTTAATTGAAATTCATTTATTCACCCACAGAGCTGCCATGCATTCAAATTAAAAATATAGGTAGAGATCACTGTTCAGATTGTTATTGAGGTTGTACGAGGTGAAAATAGTTTTTATAGACTGATCTGATTTGAGAAGAATCTTCTCTACAATTTAACATTTCAATGTCAGTGTTTATTAAACTGATTTAATCGTCTGAGAGATGAATACTGAGATAAAACATTTATTACAGTGATGTTAGGAGTCCTGTCTGTCTCCTTTCAGCTGGTCTGGGGGAGTTCAAGATTCGGGATCTGAATGATGAGATCAATAAGCTGCTGAGAGAGAAAGGTCACTGGGAGGTTCGGATCAAAGAGCTGGGAGGACCCGACTATGCGGTAAGTAGTCTAGTATATAAGGTTTAATGACAAAGCACTTGGCGCTTCATTTCTCATTCACACATGACGGAGACGAAGCTGCCAGACGAGCGCTGGTCTGATCATCAGGGCAGGAGGAGCTGGGGGCCCGACCTGCAATTTGAATAGATTAGAATAGATTTCCACTACTCTCTGACATTTTATCAACACTGTTTGATCAGCTAATGAAGGAGGTAATCATCAGATTAATCAATAACAAAAATAATCACCTGGTGATGACGTGTTTGTGTTTCAGCGTGTCGGTCCAAGGATGTTGGATCACGAGGGGAAGGAGGTTCCAGGAAACAGGGGGTATAAATACTTTGGAGCAGCCAGAGACCTGCCCGGAGTCAGAGAGCTGTTTGAGAAGGAGCGTACGTACACTTTTCTGTTTGTATGAAATTATTATATAAACCTGTACTGTACCCACTTATGACTGGTCCCCGCTGATCATGTGATTCTCAGCTGCCCCGGCGCTGAGGAAGACGAGGGCGGAGCTGATGAAGGACGTAGATGCAGAATATTACGGGTACAGAGACGAAGACGACGGAGTCCTGCTTCCTCTGGAAACTCAGTACGAGAAACAAGGTGAGATTATTTTAGAGAACAATCAGATTATTTTAGAGAACAATCAGATTATTTTACAAGCCAATCATATTATTTTACAAGACAATCAGATTATTTTACAAACTAATCAGATTATTTTACAAAACAATCAGATTATTTTACAAGACAATCAGATTATTTTACAAGACAATCAGATTATTTTACAAAATAATCAGATTATTTTACAGTCCAGTAAGATTATTTTATAATGCAGTCATATTCATTTACAGTCTAATCATATCATTTTAGTCTAATCAGATTATTTTACAGTCCAATCAGATAATTTTATAGTTTAATCAGATTATTTCACAGTCCAATCAGATTATTTTATAGTTTAATTGGATTGTTTTACAGTCCAATCAGATTATTTTATAGTGCAGTCAGATAAGAACCTGGAAGCATAAGGAAGGTTTCAGTAATCAGGTATTAAAATGTCAGACTGTAGATGAAGCTGCTGTCGTCTCTGATGGTCGTCGTCTCACATGAGAGAAAGATGTCGATCAGTGACTGATACACAACCAGCCAACTGAGAATCACTAATTCACGACATGTGTTGTGTGTGTTTTGTGTAGCTGTGTTGGAGGCGGTGCAGAAGTGGAGAACAGAGAAGGATTCTCGTCTGTCCGGTGAGAAACAACAGGAGGAAGAAGAGGAGGAGAACATCTACACCGTCCACAACGAAGAGGTGAGCCGTCCCTTTGACGGAATAATCCTTTAATCAATAATGTCCTGATCACTGAAGACAAGAAGTAAAAATCTGTCACATCATTCTCACTGGATCTTCAGTCAGTGCTGAGGTCATCTGCGACACACTCGTAATACGCTCCAAGAGTTTCCAGGTGTCAATAAATGTGTGTGTTTGTTATGTGTCACTGTGCAGCCTGATGACGAGGAGAGCCGGGAGGAGCAGGAAGGGGAGGAGGGAGGAGTCACCTTCATCGCACACGTACCTGTTCCATCGCAGAGAGAGGTAAGATACACGTTTGTCTTTCTACACTTGTGAGGACCCTTATTAACATAATGCTTTCACAGGCCCCCAACCTGATCCTGGTTCTAACCTGAACCTGGTTCTAACCTGAACCTGGTTCTAATCTGATCCTGGTTCTAACCTGAACCTGGTTCTAATCTGAACCTGGTTCTAACCTGAACCTGCTTCTAACCTGAACCTGGTTCTAACCTGAACCTGCTTCTAACCTGAATCCTAAAACCATGTCTGAATTTTGAAATAGGCCTTTGTAGTTGACAAGGATCGGCCAACGTATCCTCACAGCGATACTTCAAAACTAAATTACTCCTCACAAAAATACACACACACACACACAGACAAAGGTCTGTCTCTCTCTTGCCTGTCTCACCTCTCTGACCTGTCTGTCTCTCAGGTGGAGGAGGCTCTGGTCAGGAGGAAGAAGATGGAGTTGTTGCAGCGATATGCCAGCGAGACTCTTCAGGCTCAGAGTCAAGAGGCCAGGACTCTGATGGGAATGTAGTCTGTCTGTCTGTCTGTCTGTCTGTCTGTCTGTCTGTCTGTCTGTTAATGTTGATGTAAATATCGGCTCATTTTTGTTGTCAGCCTGTTTCTTATTAAAACTTTCTTAAGCTCAGCTTGTTCTCATCTGATTTTTTTTCTCCGACATTTTTTCAGAGAGTTTGTAAACTACTGTTTCTACTTAAAGTGTTGAAACCGATGAACGCAAAGACACACGAAACCACCACATGTATTGTCCATGCTAAAATCACAAAGCACCAGTGTTGGTCGGTTTTGACTCTTTCACATTGCTGCAGAATTATTCAGAGGTCACATCAGGTCGCATCACCTGAGGACATTTATCAGAGCTCACACAGCTCCCTCTGCAGACACTTCGAGGCTTTAAACTGCTGTAAAACACATGCAGTTGTACTCCCCACCATCAATTTTCCACTTTAAATACCTGGAGTTGTCACTTAGCAACAAAGTTTTTCTGCTCTGATTCGAGGATTATATGAATTTGTCTCCATGCTGAGAGCAGCTGACACCACAGCAGAGACTTTAACATTATTTAAATCCCTGACAATGTGACAGCAGCAGCGTTTGAAAGTATCTAAGTACATTAATTCAACCATTGTACGTAAGTAAAGTTTTAACTTTTTTCTGCTCGGCTGCATTTCTGAGATAAATACTTGACTTTTCACTGCATCTATCTGACAGCTGCAGTAACTCGTTTTATAAAATAAACTGGATTAAACTTCCCAACAGGAGAAATTAACTCCATCTCAACTGACTACGCTGCTTTTATGTTTATACATCAGTAAGAATCCAAAAACATTATATGTAGTAAAATGTTACTTTCTACTGCACAGTGAGTATTTCTACTTTTGATACTTTGAAGTACATTTAACAGCTTTTACGTGCAGCACTTTTACTGTGTGGTATTCATACTTTTACTTAAGTAGAGGCTGTGAGTATTTCTTCCACCACAGGTCAGGAGCCAGTATCAGACAGGTGAACAGGTGTCACACCTGAATCCTGAGCTTTTTATTCCATTCAAATATTATTTCTATTTCTGTCTTTTTATCATAAAAGAGTTTTCAGATTCAGACCCAGTCCTCAGCCGCTTTGTCTTGTGAGCTTTAGTTTACTTTTTCAGAATAATGAAGATTTATTTCATGGGAATAGTTTTATGTTCATTATTTATATTTATACATTATAGATAATGTCGTTTTTTATGAGGGTGAAGCTCTGTCTGAGAACTGATTACAGAACAGTAACAACTAACCAGTGACATCTGTGAGAGACTTTACAACTGACAGAACTGATTGATATGTTGATTGATCTGCTGATTGATCTTCTGAGACTGAGAGGATTAAGTATAAAGTGTTTACATTGTGTCAAAACATATTTACATATTTATATTGATATACGTGACTGTGGTTTCTATTCAGATCCAAAGAGTTTCTCTTTTTTTTGCATCACAACATATGGACACAGTGTTGTCAAATCACTGTATGAAAATCTGTGTGTCTGTCCTCGTTCCTCAGGTTCCTCTGAGTATCTCTGTGTCTCATCATGTGGTTTCAATCTGGCAGCTGATTGGTTGATTGGTGGCAGCCTGCTGCAGCATGTGATTGGCTGATTAATGGCTGAACGCTGCATGTGATGTCATGTGAGAGAAAACTGCCATCAGCCACATTTAATCAGCAGCTTGTGTGTGTGTGTGTGTGTGTGTGTGTGTGTGTGTGTGTGTGTGTGTGTGTGTGTGTGTTTTACTCTGCAGTGTTGACTCAATTTTTGCAGCTGGATGGCTCTGTAGCATTGACGCCTCTAAAGTCCTGAAACTTTTTTTATCAAGACTTAGGAACGACATAGAGAAAGGGAATGTTACCAAATTAAAGTGTCTTATTTTAATAAACCATGTAGTTTGACTAATGTATTTGTATCCACTTGTTATAATAAGTTCTTTGTTTGTGTGTTTTTATTGTTGTTTGTTTGCATGTACAAGGTATTGTGATATTTTCGGGTTTCTGTTTGCTTAAAATGAAAAATAAAACAAATGTAAGTTTTAAATGTCATGAATACTTTTAGCTTGACGTTCATGTTCCCCTCAGGATGAACTGGAATAACTGCGGATCCTCCTCGTTGTCATCTAGCCCCATCATCAGGCCACGTTTCAATTTTTCCAATTCTTTGATTTATGATCAAATACCTGGTCATATTTTTAGATATTTAGATCAGACCAACAGGGGGGGACTGACTGGTGCGGTATAACATACCCAGCGGATTTTTGAAACAGATTCTGTGACAATTAAAGGGAAAAACATCTGGATTTTTCAAATTTCATCAATCAATAAGAATCAGGGCTAAAGGGGGTGGAGCCGCACAGATTCAATCAGTTTATTCTTGGAGCTTACTGAAAACCCAAAGTGAATTACACAGAGATTAATATGTAAGTTTATTTGACTGATGATTAGAATCAAACACACATTATAAAGAGAATCTAACTTAATTAATAAAAGTGTAGAATATTGGTGTAAAATCACAACAAACATCATTGCACAGAGAACACATTGTGATTGGTCAGCAGATCTGAGGGATTCAGAGATGTTACCTGGTGCTGGTTCATGCAGAGCTTTAAAAACAAAAGAATAAAGTAAAATCTATTTTACTGGTAACCAGTGAAGACAAGTACAGCTGGGAGATCTGGTCTCTGCTGCGAACCACTCCCACTGAGGTAGAGACTTCATGAGGTTGTTTCCTGTTTCTTCTTCTTCTGTTTTGTCTGCTCTGTGACAGTTAGTTGTTGTTGTTGTTGTTTACTTTGTCAGCCGATGGGAGTAAAATCAGCTGTTTGTGTTCTGCTGATGGGACTCAGCATGCTGCCACAGTGACAAACAACAGACTGTATCTATTGATAAATAAATGTATTGTAGTTTATCTGACTGACATCACTGTCATGTTGTAGCCCGGCCCCCCCCCTGATGATGTCACAGCTGTGTGAGTATAAATGAGCAGCACACGGCAGCTCTCTGCAGACAGACCAGTCATGTGGTGCCGAGGTTTCTTGCAGCAGACGGTCAGATACATGTCGACCAGCAGACAGGTCAGTGTGTGTGTGTGTGTTTTATAGGGACATAAACCTGATAACTTACTGACATTATGGGGACTCCCCTCCCTTGACGGGACCTAGTTTTTGTCCCCATTAACTTGGGTTTTGGGGTTTTGAGTTTGTTACAGATCTATTTAAGTTTCGGTTAAGTTGGAAAGTAAGATGTAAGTGAGTGAACTTAGATAAGAGATGTGAATAAATGAAATGTCCATAGGAAAAAAGTTAGTCCTTATTATGTGCCTGTATATGGATGGGTGAACAGTAAACTTCTGTTGAGTCTTGAGTCTAATAACGGGGAAAACAGATTATTTCTAACAATTGTACTACATGTACTACATATGCATAACATCTTTTAAACATCTTTTTTGTTAAATCATCATAACAATGATTTTAATGAATAAGATGTAATGAGTTGATAAGTGAAAACGAACTAGTGCCAGAGAATGATTTATGTGCTGAAATGACTGAAACATGTCTCATGTTGCTTTGTCTCTCTCACCTTTCTCTCTGTCTCTCCCACCTGTCTCTGTCTTACCTGTCTGCCTCTCTCTCGCTTGGCTCTGCCTCACCTGTCTGTCACCACCAGGCGGGCATCCTCTTTGATGTGGACGGCGTCCTGCTCCGCGGTGGCAAAGTGATCCCAGCTGCTCGACGAGCTTTCCGGAAGCTTCTGGACCGGAACAATAATTTCCTGCTTCCTGTCGTCTTTGTCACCAACGCAGGAAGCTGTCAGAGACATCACAAGGCCCAACAGCTCTCTCGCCTGCTGGACGTCAAGGTAAGACGGATAAGTGGAGGACAGGCAGGTAGAGGACAGAGAGACAGTGGAAGACAGAGACAGGTTAATTTCATAGGTGAAAACATGATTGTCACATCTGCTTTCTTGTAAGAGGAATTATTATATAGTTGACTTTTTACATTCATGTTTTTTTTATTGAATTATTATTTCTTAAAATTATGTTGCATTATTTCTGTTTTCATTGATGTGGATCTTGTTTATGACAGAATCATATCTACATTTTTGTCAAATGTAGTTGTCCATTTGTTTTTCTTTTTTGTTTTTCTTTTGTAATTATTTTGTTTGGTTCTACCTTTTGTTTGAATCAATTTTTATTTAATAAAGTTGTATGCAATGATTAAATTAACTGAATTCATAAAAATTATTATTAAATTAAATTTTTGTTTTATTTTAATGGTATATTTTGTTGTGTGTTTTATTCATAACGTTGTTTTGCTGTGCTGTGATTGGACCATCACAGTCATGTGACCTCTCTCTTTCTGTAGATCGCTCCTGAGCAGGTGGTTCTTTCCCACAGTCCTTTGCGAATGTTGAAGAGTTTCCATGATAAATGTGTCCTGGTGTCAGGACAAGGACCAGTGACCGACATCGCCCACACGTATCCTTCCCAGTTGACCTTTGACATCAGAGGTTCACAGCAACCACAGATCATGAATCATGTCTGTATCAATAGTTGTGATGTGGTGCCCCCACTAAACGCATTTTCGAACTAGATCTCCTTTATAAACAAGGCATCTGTAAAACTGTTGACGGGACACCTACAACTTCAAACAGGCTCAGTTTTTGCTGAGTGGCATGAATTTTTTATCCACAAAGGTTTTATATTTATAAAATTTTTTACAGAGCCTGGAAAATAAATGTTATGACATCTGAATGTAGGCTATGAAGTGAGCAAGAGAAACACTACTACAATATTTTAAAGCGGCTTGCCCAATTTTTAAATCAACATTTAAAAATTCTGTTCACAAAATGCTGAATTCTTAATTCTGGCTTCAAAATCTCAGTGAACATACAAAATAAAGACATCTTAATCACATTATATAAATGTTGCATTTTAACATAAAAGGGTCTGATCACCAAGATGAGCTTTTATTAATCACACAAAACATCACATATTTACATCACTTGTAATCATATGAAATACCACTGCAGTAATATTAGAATTTAGTAATCAGGCAGGAATCAGAAGAAGATAAATTTGATTCCTTTTCCCCTTTTTCTCACTGATGTTTTACAATTGCACATGATGACAGTGGTGCTGCAGTAATCAGCGGCTCTGTTTCACCTGATAATGATGTTAAAATCTGGAGAATTGTGAAACAGTGAAGCTTGTGTTGATATGAGTGTTTTTATTCTGAGGACTGAACATGTGTTCAATGTTTCAAACTTTGTATATAAGTTCAGCTTTTTGTGTTTATATGTGATTCTTTATGATCTCAGTTTGTCTCTTTATGATAAAAAAAAACCCTGTGATCTGAAAAATATGACATAGAGAAACAGAACACAGAAAAACACACTGACAGTTCTGTCACTGTTCATGATTTGCGGTTTGGCGTGTTGAAGCCTTGACCATGTCATCGTCAGTTTAGGTTTTCAGAAAGTGGTGAACATCGAGCAGCTCAGAGAACATCACCCTCTGCTGGACATGGTGGATCACAACAGGCGACCCAAACTACCTGTGAGTAGTGCACCTGTGACTCAGTCCTAGTCCTGAGATCAAAATGGGCTTTAACCCTTTGGCGTCCTTAATACTGACTACAGGGTGTGAAGCCTCAACTGCACAGGAGCAGGTTTAAAGAGACAAACTTTATTTGTGTTGTACTCTTTTATGTTTGATTATATGTCAGTGAAAATCCACATTTCATCAGTATCAGTGATTTAACAGTGTTTGTTCTCTTTCAGTCGTCTCTTCTGCAGACTCTTCCCAAAATAGAAGGTAACTACTACAAACACACAACAACAAAAGAGTTCATTGTTTTATTTTAATATTTTTGTTTTTATTTAGCTAATTTTTGTTTGTCTCGCCATCTAATTCATATAGTGATAAATACTAATTTGACCTTTCAGTGATAATCCTTTTCTTTAATACAGTGAAGCTTTCACAGTTGATATACAATATTCAGATTTCTTTATTTCTTCTTACTGTATCTACACTTTGTCTTGTTTAGAGCCATAATCTTTGCAAACAAGTTAAATAGTTAAATAGTTTGTTGGTATGTTCTCATCTTGTGTAAATAAAGGTTGAATGAGTGGTATGGAAATATGTTTATTTATTAGAAAATGTTTTTATGTTGGACTTTTTAACAGCAAAAGAAGTTAAGTATACATAGCCTATGTACACACAAAAAAACATAAATATAATTTAAAATTAAAGTAATGAGCTGAATTTTAATCAAACAGGTTAAAGGGAATAATAAAGTATGACGGTGAAAAATATGATTAAACAGCACCTTATCTATCCCTTTAGTTTTCCTCGCTTTTATTTTGTTGATTTTTCCTCACTGACTTCCTGTGTTGCCATAGCGATTATCCTGTTCGGAGAGCCAATTAGATGGGAGACCAACCTGCAACTGCTGATTGACGTGCTCCTGACCAATGGCAGCCCCGGCTGTGAGTATGACGCTCAGTTGTCAGCTCAGCTACCAGTTCTCGCCTGTAACATGGACCTGATGTGGATGGCCGAGGCCCCGTCTCCACGGTAACTGACAAAACAAAAACAAAAAAAATCAATACTTCAATAACTGATCAGTTTCGTTAACATGTTTTGTTAGTAGTATAGCCTAGGATCAATATACCCTTCTGTCGGGATGGTGGTGTTTATAGTTTTGGCCCTGCTGTGTTACTGCAGGTTTGGTCATGGGATGTTCATGCTGTGTCTGGAGTCGGTCTATAGGAAGATGACGGGTCGGGAGCTGCAGTACCAAGCACTGCTCGGAAAACCTAGTTTGCTCACTTACCAGTACGCCGAACATCTGCTGAGGCTGCAGAACCCCAACCGCAAGCTAACCACCATCTACGCTGTCGGGTAACCAAACTGTTCATAACACTGTCTACGCTGTCGGGTCACTGAACCATCTGTATCTGTAATTGGTGAAGAGTGCATTATGACTGGTTTAGGATTCAACTCAAAGTTCAAGAATTAACTTGGGACTTGAGTGGAAAGACTTGAGACTTGTGACTTGAGAAACAAAGATTTGGTCCCAACTCTGCTGTCAACAACCTGTAAGGCTGTCAATGCTGTTTGGTAACCAAACGATCTTCCTATTGTTACCTAGTGACAACCTGATGACAGACATCTACGGTGCTAACCTCTACAACCGTTACCTGGTGCAGCAGCACGCTGCCATGACAACAAGCACCAAGTTTGTTGCCCAGGGAACGGGGAGTCAGGTGACAATGGTGGTCCCAGAGGAGGAGCTTGTGTCTGCTGCTGCTCAGTGTCATTCCATACTGGTACGTACAGATGTTCAAACACCTTCACTACAGATACAACAGCAAGTTTTCAACAACATGTAATTGTCTTCTTCAGTGGTTATTTACTGTAGGTCAACAATAAGATGCAGTAGCTACAGTACAATAGTATAACACAGTAGACTGACACTGACCTTCTGACAACAACATGAATGAGGTCTGTCATTAACACAGAGCTGCTCTACCTGTCCTCAGGTGTGCACAGGTGTCTATAACCCTCGCTCCCCGTTGCCTAGCAACCAGAGTGGCACCATCACGGAGAAAGTGTTCCACGGTCACAGAGACCTGGTCCTGGAGCCAGACCTGGTGGAACCAAGTCACGTGGTGGAGGACGTCGAGTCTGCCGTCGACCTGCTGCTGCAACAAGAGGACTCCGTGACACCTGACCTCTGACCTTTGACACCAAATCTCTGACACCTGACATTGGACCTCTGACGGCTAACCTCTGATACATGACATTTGACCTCTGACACCTTATATCTGACATCTGACCTCTGGCACCTGGCATTTGAGGTCTGACCTCTGACTCCTGACCTCTGATTCCTGACACCTGACCAGGTTAAGTCCAGATGATCTGAAGACATCTCACTCTGTCTGTTTTTCAAGATACATTAGGAGTTGACTGTGTGACAGCTATGGTTTAGAGATTTTGAGTTAAACTCAGAGTTGCCTTTTTTTATGTCACTTTATTAAGTTGTGATATTTTTCAGGTCAGACTGTTTAGATTCACAACATGTTAGTGCTTGGTCATCATCCTGTTTATAACAGTGTGATGTCTCTGTAGAGTTTAGATATTTTGATTTAATTCCTTACAGTGATCTTATCTTTGATATTATTTATACAGTGTAAATTTTATTCTTATTTAGTGTGAAGGTAAAGTCAGGTACAGACAGGTCCAATGGTTACAGACAGCTACAGTCAGGAACAGTCAGGTCAGTCAGGTATAGTCAGGTACCATCAGGTGAGACAGGTACAGTCAGGTACAGTAAGGTGAGACAGGTACAGTCAGGTACAGTCAGGTCAGATGGTTACAGTCAGGTCAGTCAGGTGCAATCAGGTACAGTCTGGTCAGACGGTTACAGTCAGGTGCAGTCAGATGGTTACAGTCAGGTACAGACAGGTATAGTCAGGAACAGTCAGGTATAGTCAGATGCAGTCAGGTATAGTCAGATGCAGTCAGGTACAATCAGGTGCAATCAGGTACAGTCAGGTCGGTCAGGTAAAGTCAGGTGCAATCAGGTCAGTCAGGTATAGTCTGGTCAGATGGTTACAGACAGGTATAGTCAGGTACAGTCAGGTCAGTCATATCAGACAGGTATAGTCAGGTGCAATCAGGTCAGTCAGGTCAGTCAGGTATAGTCAGGTGCAGTCAGGTAAAGTCAGGTCAGTCAGGTATAGTCAGGTACAGTCAGGTCAGAAAGGTACTCGTCAGGTACAGACAGGTACAGTCAGGTCAGTCAGGTAAGACAGGTGCAGTCAGATACAGTCTGGTCAGATGGTTACAGTCAGGTACAGTCAGGTATAGTCAGGTCAGTCAGGTACAGTCAGGTAAGACAGGTGCAGTTAGGTACAGTCTGGTCAGATGGTTACAGTTAGGTACAGACAGGTATAGTCAGGTGCAGTCAGGTACAGTCAGGTAAGACAGGTGCAGTCAGGTACAGTCAGGTCAGAAAGGTACTCGTCAGGTACAGACAGGTGAAGCTGAGCAGCTGATGTCAGTGAGAACACTGCTCTCCCAGGTACAAACTACTCCTCCCATCCCTGAGAGTCTAGACTCCTGACTTCAAATTCATGTTTGTGAGTAGGTACGTGAGTCTGACCTTGGCTGCTCTGCACTGAGAAAGACCTCCAGTCCTGAATAATCATCCTGACACCTGGTCTCAGCTGACTGCTGATGTTCTGGAGGAGGTCTTTGGGTTTTAATGGGTTCAGCAGATCTTCAAAACACCTGTGAACACCTGACCATCGAGCTGAGTTTAAACCATGACCTCTGACCTCAGACATACTGCAGAATGTTTCAAGCTCATTTTTATTTTTATACACCAAGAAGAGTTTAACCCTTTAACTACTTTGACCACTAAGAACCTAACTTATGATAACCTAATTGGTAATTAATAACTAACAGTAAACCTGCTGGTGCTCTGATTCGTGTCTGATATATACCATTAATGTAATGTTATGATTTTATTTGTGGACTGTAAAAATCTGAAGTTTTTATTTTGCTGAAATAAAATAAAAACATATGAAAATCTGTCAAAAGAACTTCTACTTTAATAGAAATTATACTTTAATAGAGGCTCAGATGAATACTGACTGAACAAGAAGTTCATATTAAATGTGTTTGTGTTGTAGCTTTTTTTAAACAAATTTCTTTCCTCTGTTAACTCAGTTTTACTGTTGTATTTCATAGAAACATCATACTGTTGTAACCTGGTCATGACAAAACAAAAACACATTGTGAAATGAATAAAAGTGCAACACAAAGATTAAAAAATAAACCAAAGAAAAAAAAATATTAAAACCCAGATGAAAACATTATATCACTAATATTGATAATTCATCCATTTTCAGGGTGAGATTGTTACAGGTTAGAGTTGAATTGTGACGTATGTATGACGTAAATTCCTTTCATTTGTAACTTATGGAATATATGAATACGGAATTTTACATTTTAAAAAATATTTTCATCTTTATACCACGCACATACAGACCATATATATAAAAAACGTTTTAATGGTCTTAAAGTCTTAGAGAAACTCATAAGTTTTTAACCAGAGAAAATGTCTTTACGTCAAAATTGTTTTAAAACTTTCTAAAAAATTTCACTGTATGAAATTTCTAAAGTCCTTCACTTATTTAGCAATGTGAAAATTTTGTGGTAAAGATCAAACCTTTATATCTTTCATAAGACTGTTACAACAAGGTAATGCACAGAACACCTTAATTTTTTCCAGATGTTACTGCAATTTAGTTTAATGTTGTCAGTGTTTCTGAAATTAAAGCATTGAACAATTAAAAGATTTAATAAAAACAAACTAAACAAAAGAAACAACATGGAACCTTCTTGTTTAACTAAATTTAATCTACATTTTTTGACTCATCCAGCAGCTGAGTTCCCACAAATGTGTTGCACTTGCAGGTTGCTTTGCTTCAATGGTGATCCTAGATTCTGGGGGGCCCAGGCAAAGAAGCCAATTGAAGCTCAGGCTTCATTTACTTCCATTAGTGAAGGAAAGCTGGAAGTTAACCAATTTCTTCATCTCTGAAACGGGCCTGTTTTCTTTTAAATTTACAGGATTTTTTTTTTTTTTTACCTAGGGCAGTTAACCAGTGACATTTGTACCATTTAAGGTACCCCTCTGAAGTTCTTGAGGTGAGGAGCGGTGTTTTTAAGACTTTTTTTGTAACGTTTTGTGGGACCTTTCGTGTTTGGGTCTTGTGACCTGCTCAACATGGCGGTGGGAGCAGGACACCTCGGAACAGGAAGCAGGGAAATCGCCGCGTCTGCGCAGTGGCTCAACCCGGGTCCCTGTAAAGATGTCTGAGCAGGCGGGGAGGGAGCGGAGCGGAGGACCCGAAACAAACACACAGAACCCGCAACTCTCCGCAACTTAACCGATCAAGGTAAGGGCAGGCGGCCCCGCAGAGCCGCTCCGACTGCACCGAGGCGCGGCGGAATGTTCAGGCCTTCAGATGAACCGGGTCACCGGTGCGCAGGGCGGCTGGGTTCGTAGACCAGAGCAGAAATGTTGTGCAGGACGCGCCGCGCTGTGGCAGGGGCGTGTCCGCCATCTTGTAACAGAAGTGGCGCCTAAACAGCAGCTGTCGCTCCGAGCGGGCCGTGCGAAATGGCCGTTAACGACGGAGCTAACGACGGCCCAACGCCCTCTCTATGTGTTTGAACTACTTTAGCCCAGTTTGACGCCGCTGTAGACCAGTACCGACCGCCGCGGTGTCCGTGTGTTCAGCCCGGACTCCGGAGGAGCAGCCGCAGCCTTTTGTTGTCCTCCCCCTCCTTCCACCTCCTCCCCCTCCGTGTTTGTTCGGAAAGCCTGCCAGGCGCATGCGTGTAAC
Source organism: Seriola lalandi dorsalis (assembly GCF_002814215.2). NCBI lineage: Eukaryota > Metazoa > Chordata > Actinopteri > Carangiformes > Carangidae > Seriola > Seriola lalandi. The sequence continues at coordinate 391,662 of NW_019524911.1, forward strand.
CATGGCGCTCGTCCCTGCGTATGAGAGAAAACACCAGGAAAGATGAAATTTATTAACATGGCGCTTTGATTAAACGCCGATACAAACAGGCTCTGGCTTATCTGCTGGTTATTGATCTTCGGGATCAGATGTAAACACTGAAATCGTTCAGTTTGCCGCCACATTCAGCCCGTCATGATAAACCACTCGGCCCGGACTTTCATTTTCCCTCCGACGTGTTTAACTGAAAATCCGTAAAAGTGTCAGTATGACGTTTAAACCCGATAAAGTCAGACTTATATACACACTAAATCATCCATTACCACTGTCACACAGGTTTTATGGAATCAACTTTATTAGGCTGCAACTAACGATCCCTGCCATTAGCGACTAATCTACTTGTTTGACTGATTAATCATTTGGTCGATTAAAATGTTGGAAACCAGAGAAAAACATCCTTGAGATCTTGAGATTTCTCATCTAAAACCCAAATTACTCTAAAATTGATTTATTTTTTCTTCTGGATATTTGATTAGACTAGCTGAATTATTATTTTCTTTTCTGTATGTTAAATTAAATGACAGATTTTTTCTGCTGTAGTTCAGTTTGTAATGTTATAAGAAGATATCCCTTCATGCTGTTTTAACATGAATCACCCATCAGTCAAATCAAACCAAAAACATCACAACAACGAATGTCAATGAAAACAAATGACTTGTTTCGTTAAAACAGGTTTTCTTGTGGTAGCATGACGTATTGGTCTGTTGTTATGACGATAAACTTTGATAATGTTTTTATGAGGAGAAAAAGATTCATTCAGTTTAGGAGTAGACGCTTTCAGCACCTAGAGAAGCTGACATAGACTGGTTGACATTTTACAGACCCACATAGGGGCACTTAAAATTAATCTACAGTTATATTTGATGCTTGATTCATCTTTTTTTTTTTTTAAGACAGTCAGCTACGACTTTACACTCTGTTTTTACCTGGTAATAAAATGCAATCTGCATCCAGATTCATTATCCGGATAATAAATGATCCAATCTTGGCTTTGCGTTTACACCTGGTATTTTTAATGCGTTCTCGCCATCCTCATTGAGGTCCAACCACATTCGTATTTACAGCTTACGTTAATCAGCTCACCGTAACATCAGTATGGAATAAAAGCACATACGACTCTGACTCACTGTTCATACAGCACAGAGGTCAGTTATCCTGCTGAAAGAAATCAGCTGATACATTATCTGATGTTTATTTTGAAAGTAACGGTGTCTCTTCCTGTCCAGGCAGGTAGATGTCATTCTGATGAGCAGTTGAGATGTCGAATGACAGCCAGGGATCGGTGAAGGGGGAGGCAGCCATGATACTGTCTCCCTCTGGCTCCGCCTCCTCTCAGGGACCACCCCTCTCTCCATCCACCACCTCCAAACCACCTGAACTCCCAGGTACACCTGTCTGTGTCTCACCTATCTGTCTGAACTCTAAATGCCTACTGAGATTTGTGAATGTCTACAGGGATCTGCAAATGTGTTTTCAGAATCCGTGTGTGTAGTCAGATCTGTAAATGTTTAAAAAGTCTCCACACATCTGCAGATCTCTGATAGATGACTCTCTGATGACTTGTACGTATTTGCAGCTCTTTTCAGCCATTGATATCTATATAGACATTTATAGATTTGTCTACACATTTACAGATCTCTCTATACCTGCAGTTCTCAATACGGATATGGAGATTTTTTTTTTACATATTTAAAAATTTTAGTACACACACATGGATTGAAATACAGTTGCATACATACCCATACAGGTACACCAGTCTGTCTCTATACCTGTCTGCCTGACAGATGAACTGGTCCAGGTGGGATGGTCTAAGTGCTGGTCTCTCTCTGACCCGTCCATGTCTCTCTGACTTGTCTGTCTCACAGATGAACTGGTCCAGGCTGGATGGGCTAAGTGCTGGTCTCGGAGGGAGAACCGGCCCTATTATTTCAACAGATTCACCAATCAGAGCCTGTGGGAGGTCCCAGTGCTTGGTCAGCATGACGTCATTGTGAGTCACTGTTTTAATCAATAGAATAATAATATTATTAATGATAATAACAGTAATAATAATATAAAAACATGCAGGGGTCTCTGTGTGAAGATGGATTTTCTTGCTCTAAAGTTTGATTGTCTGTTGGTCTGAATTTTACATCAGTTCCTGTGTGTTGACTTTATTTTGTGCTAATTTTATTAACAGGATACTATAAAGATTATGTTTTATACAATGGTTACTGTATGTCTTTATATGTAATAGTTACTATTTATAGTTAGTATGTACAGTATATGGTCTGCCTGTCTGTCTCTGACCTGTCTCTACCTGTCTGTCTATCTGCAGTCTGATCCTTTAGGTCTGAATGCGGCTCCGGCTGAGGGCGGAGACAGTAACCTTGGTAACGGTCAGAGGAAAAGGAGGAGCTCTGAGGAGCAGGTGGCAGGGCCTAACAGCGTCAAACGAGCTAAGGTAAAAACTGCCCACCTACAACTGAACTATAATACACAACTGGTCAGGTGATCGGTGTGTGACTTTAGCTGCATTCATTTTTTTTTACTTCAACCGGTGTGATGGTCAACACGAACAGTCAGCGTGGATTAAACAAATACAGTCGGTGAATCGGGGAAGTAGGACCCTAACTTCAAGCATGTCACTTAAACTGAGAGATATTTGCTTAAGTTAGGGTTAACTTCTGTTGCCATGGAGGTTAGTGCAGCCGCAAAGCAACTACAGCGCCTGACCCAGAAAGCTGCAGTCGCCTTGCTCCCGTGAGGTTTAATGTCATGTGACATGGTGACGTTCTGCGGCACTGGCAAAAGTCAGATAAAATTTCTAATCAGCAGGCACTGTTTTAAGTGCAGCCTGCATCATGTTCAGTCGAAACCTTTGTTGACTAAGAACCAGCCAACAGGTGGTGTGTGCAGTGACTCATGGGAAGCTGAGTCCTCTAACTATTTGTGTGTAATCTAACAAAGTCTGTCTTTTTCCAGGTGGAGCCCACCACACCCATCTCTCCCAGCACACCCGGGGTCAAACCTTGGAGCGCCGCCCCCGAAGACAAACAGGCCCCACCAGCCACACCTACAACTCCAAGCCCCGCCCCTGCCCCGTACAGACCAGCTGTGTGAGTACTGAGGCCGTGTCCCTTCCTTTTACCGCCTTGAGCACCTCTTCATATCTTCTTGTTTGTCGATGTGGAGGTTTTAAAGTTAAGTTTTTAAAGTTGTTCATTGTTGTCGTCTTAAGTATCTACTGGGATCTGGACATTCAGACGAACGCTGTGATCAGAGAGCACCGCCCAGCCAGCCACTTGCCCCCCCACCCTGAGATTGAGATGCAGAGAGCTCAGCTGGTCACGAAACTGAGACAACACTACCACGAGCTGTGTCACCAGAGAGAAGGTACCGTAACAGCTGACAGGACAATACACAGCTGATAAACAGGGCCGAACTGTCTGAAAACACCCTTACACACCGGCTCTGGCGGTCGTGCAGAGTGCACCGTAGTCATGTTTGTAACTGTTTGATCTGACATGGAGACTGAGGACGACTGTTGTCAAGTTGCATTGCGCTTGAGTGAAATGGGAGCAGGTACAGACAGCTGTTCTGACTGAAGCTGAATGGATGAATGATGAATGATCATGAGGGGCTGGGGACATCAGTGGTTGTTAGTGGCAACTGTGTGTGACCACTAAAGTATGGGGGGGGGGTCGTGACTGACTGACTGACTGACTGACTTGGGATGGCTGTTGCTCAGCAAGTATAGCAGGTCTCGCTCACTGCCATCGATGTGAGTGTATAAAAGCTGTATAAGTACAGTCCATTAACTTGTTGGTCTCCTGGATATTTGAACCATATTTAAGGTTATGTTACTGTCTGAAAGTCCATTTGTTAACAAGTTTCACGTCTGTGATCCAGGTATTGATCCGCCCCGGGAGTCATTCAACCGTTGGCTACTGGAGAGGAAAGTGATCGACAAAGGTCATGACCCTTTACTGCCGAGTGACTGTGACCCCATCATCTCCCCGTCCATGTTCAGAGAGGTCATGAATGACATCCCCATCAGGTGCCTGTCTGTCTGACTAACTGTCTGCCTCTTCAAACTCAGATTCATATTTTGCAAAATTAAACCTGGACTGGACAGTATTACAATTAATAGTTTCATTATATATTTATTTCTGTGTGTCTCAGGTTGTCTCGTATCAAGTACAAAGAGGAGGCCCGGAAGCTGCTGTTTAAATACGCTGAAGCCGCCAAGAAGATGATTGACTCCAGGTAGGTCACAACAGACCAATCTCAGTGTGTTGCTGCTGCACTCATCAGCTGATGGGCAGGCTGCTGTTGAGGGAACTCTGACCCCCTGTGACCCCTGACCTGTGCAGGAATGCGAGTCCGGAGAGCAGAAAGGTGGTGAAGTGGAACGCAGAAGACACCATGAGCTGGCTGCGCCGAGATCACTCCGCCAGCAAGGAGGACTACATGGTAACCGCTGACCTTCAACCTCTTACTGCTCATATATTGATGAAGATGTGTAGTCCCTGGCTTACTATTGGATTATCCATAACAATCACCACTACTTACCACCTGGTATTGAGTTGGATAAGAGGGGTACTGGACAGACCGGGTAAACCCAAACATGTACAGAGGGGAAAGTGGGCGGACTGAGGCTCCTTTCCACAAGATCTTTAACTCCCACCTCTGTAAGAACTGTTTCTGCTTGATGGGAAGATGGGGTTGCAGATTCTTAGTGGGCCCATTTTCAAATGCGTAATTTGGGGAAGCATCTGCTTGGAGTTGTGGCCTGAAAGTCTTAGGTGCCTGTTGTGTCAACCAAAGAACCTACTGGTGAAGGAGACCATCGAGCTGCAGAAGGGATCCTATCGGGGTCAGGAACAGGGTAGTCCTGAAGCAGCAGATGGATATCAGGAGGGGGGAGCTTAATCAAGGTCATGTTCAGCAGGGGGGGAGTCTGATGGCCCAGACTGAGGATATCGCTTGATGATGGTAGAAACTCTTTGTGTGTCTGTAGGACCGACTGGAGCATCTGAGGCAACAGTGCGGTCCTCATGTCGCTGCCGTAGCCAAAGACTCTGTGGAGGGAATATGCTCCAAGATCTACCAGCTGTCTGCAGACTACAGCCGGCGCTTGAGACAGACGCACCTGAGCCTGCTGCAGGACCCGCCCACAGGTACACAGCACACACACGGACAGTCCTGAATCAATTGCAGGACCTGCCTACAGATAGCCTGTCTGTTATTTACAAGTTTGTATTGTGTGTTTCTGTGTGTTCAGAAGCATGTGCGTCCCCTCAGCAGTCCCGGCTGGTCTACTGTTACCCAGTTCGTCTGGTGATCCCCTCGCCCCCCCTCCCTCGAGTGGAGTTGCACTTTGAGAATGACGTGGCCTGTCTGCGCTTCAGAGGAGAGATGGTCAAAGTCAACAGAGGTCACTTCAGCAAACTGGTCAGTACTGCTGATAGTATTCTGAGTACTGACACCGGTGCTACTACTCTGATGTTACTATGACGATACTATATAACTATACTATTCAGGTGTAACATCAGGTGTCAAACAAACGTGAGCAGGTCGCTCAGGAAACTTTATTCTGTATGGTTCTCCAGATTTACCACTGTATGTGTTATATATAACTCCACTCACTTCTACTTTTCTTTATCACTGTTATGTGACCATCAGGGAGCTTTGAGCCACTGGAAGGTTTTTAATGTGAAACATCTCTGCGGGAAGTGTTTACTTTCATTGACAGTAGCTGAAACAACAGACAGCAGCAGCCGGAGTTAATCAATAATAGTTCATTTGTACTCTTCACCAGCAGAGGGCAACATTCACCTGGAAAATAATGTCAAAAGAACATCTGTTTCTGTTTATATTGACCCGTCTGTCTGTCGATCTGACCGTCTGTCTCTCTGCCTTCTGTCTGTCCGTCCAGGAGTTGTTGTACAGGTACAGCTGCATAGATGATCCCCGCTTCGAGAAGTTCTTGTCCAGAGTCTGGTGCCTCCTGAAGAGATACCAGGTCAGCCGTCTCTTTGTTGCCCTATCAGCTTTTACCTGACCTCACCTGACCGTTTGTCCGCTAGTGCATTAACGAGGTGTGTCTGTGTGTGTCCAGGAGATGTTCGGCAGCGGTGCTAATGAGGGGACAGGCCTGCAGGGGGCGCTGCCAGTGACGGTGTTTGAAGCGTTGAACCGACAGTTTGGAGTTTCCTTCGAGTGTTTCGCCTCGCCGCTCAACTGCTACTTCAAACAGTTCTGCTCAGCGTTCCCCGACATTGACGGCTTCTTCGGATCCAGAGGGTGAGACCGGCGTTGATCACCTGCACACTGTGGGACAGCGGCAACCTGTTCGTCCCCGTCTATCATTGTAGAACGTTCAGTAACTGATCGTGTGTTTTCAGGCCGTTCCTGTCGTTCTCTCCAGTCAGCGGCTCATTTGAAGCTAACCCTCCATTCTGCGAAGAGCTGATGGACACCATGGTGACGCACTTTGAGGTCAGTCTTACGTACTGATCCGTACTAATTTTAAACCGGTCTGGAGTGTATTGGCTTGCATTATACTGGTCCGTTCTGGTTTGAATCAGTCTCGAACCCAGGCCGTACTGGTCTGAGCCAGACTGTACTGGTCTGTACTTGTCTTGCATATCCAGGTGGACAAATTGCTGTCTGTCTCTCTGGCAGGAGCTGTTGAATCAGTCCTCCGAGCCTCTGTCCTTCATAGTCTTCGTCCCTGAGTGGCGCGACCCTGTGACCCCGGCCCTAACCCGCATGGAGGCAAGTCGATTCCTCCGTCACCAGCTGAGTGTCACGGCCTACGAACATGAGTATCGGTCCGGGAGTCAGCACATCTGCAAGAGGTACTGATACTACACTGTACTACACTGATACTGCACTGATATTGAACTTAATACTATACTGCAGTTTGCACAGTACTGCATTAATCTTTGTCTGTGTATTTACAGAGATGAGATGTACTACCGGGCGGTACACGGTACTGCAGTACTCTTTCTTCAGAACGATGCAGGTTTCGCAAAGTGGGCTCCGACTCCAGAGCGTCTGGCCGAGCTGACAGCAGCATACCGCCCCGCCTCCTCCCGCACCTCCTCTCTGTCCTCTCCTGGCCCCGCCCACATTGCTCCTGCAGACAGAGACTCCGCCCCTAAGGCCTCTGATAGGATGCAGAGCGATGTAATGTCACCAGGAGGCCATGACAACAACAACAACAACAGTAACAACAACAACAGCAGCAGCAGCAGCAGCAGCAGCAGTAGTAGCAGCAGTCCTCGAGACAAAATGGCTGCTGTTTAGAGGGTCTGGGGTTATATCGGGCCACGCCCACTCACCTGCTGGAAGGTTGTTTAAGGTTTCTGTGTTTCACAGAGTTAATTTTTTTCTGATCGTCGTCTCGTCTGTTCAGATTGTCCCTCACCAGCACCTGTAGCACACCCTCAGTTTCTCTCAACATACCCACAATGCAGTTCTGTTGCCCCTGCCAGCAAGGGGCAGTGCCAGAGCGTCACGCTAAAACCTGATTTAACCCTTTCTGTTGTTCAGTTGGCTTTCACTCATCCCTTCAGTCTGGTTCATCCCTGCTCACATCAGCTGTTCTGATTATTCAAAGCTCTGATAACGTGGCGTCTGGAGCTTTTCTTTCTCCTGCAGCTGATTCACTTCACGGTGTTGTTGCTACTGTTGCTTAGCAACAAACATCAGCTACTAAGAATACAGAGTTAATCGGTGAGCAGCAACGTGTTGGAGCTCCAGCAATAAAAACCTTTCCATTCACCTGTGATGTCACTGCTCCTCTGGGTCACTGGAGGACTTCTGATTGGTCCCCACACCGACTGGGCTTGGTGATTGGTTGACAAGGCAGCTATCGTTTCTATTGGACTCGTCTTTCTTTGTTGAGTCGGACAGAATTCAGCGGCATCCTGCTTCAGGCCCCGCCTCCTCGGGATAGCCTGGCTAATCAGAGCTCGTCCGTCAGATGATGTACCTGCTTCAACCAGAATGCATTATAGAAAACTGAAATTTCAGCAGGCAGGAGGAGGCGGAGCCCCCGCGGTGAGGTCAAATTTACTGGTGGAAGGAGGCGGAGTCAGAACTGGGACTCAGATTCAGACTGGTCAGCGAGGACAGACGACTGAAAGACAGACTTCATCTTCCTGTCTCCTCTGAGGTCTTTTTACTTCTTGTGCTTTCATTAGAGTGGAAGTTTGATCAGAGACGTGAGGCGTTAAACCAGGTGTGATTGGTAGCAGCTGGAGCTGTTGGAGATGATTCTCCATCTCAAAGCTGCGTGAATAGGGATGTGAAGTGTGAGGAGTTATTTCAGGGTTCCTGCAGTAAAAGTCTGGTTCTTGTTCTATGTGCACAGACAGAATTTAATCACCCCATACAACATGTTGTTTGTGAACGTATGAACTCTTTCTCAAAATACTGTGACTTTTTTTCTCAAAACATTACAACTTTTTTATGATAATAGTTCATCTCATAGTGCAAGAGACTAGTGAGTTTCTGTGTTAATGAACATTTAGTGAATATTTTAAAAGAGATCTTTGACGAACCCACGCTCCTCACACTTCATAATCCGACACTGCAGCTAGCAGCTGATGCTGTTCTGTGATTGTTTGATGAGTCGTCTTATCAAGCGTCTGTTGCCGTGTGACATCAGTTCCTGCCGCGGCAGCAACAGCTGTGTAGATACTGTACAGTTCAACTGATGTGAAGTCTGTTGATGTTATTTTCCTCATCTGCTGTTAAATTGATTGAAAAACAAATTAAAATGTTTAACCATTCTTTTTTTATTTGATTTAATTTAACAATTTTTTAAAGAGATGGAGATCTGTTTCCTGTATTACAAAGCTTACAATAGTTTGTTTTAAACTAAACCAAAGTGTTATTAAGAAATTCTATAACTTGTATGTAAAAGTAGATGTGTGTATGCATCAGTAATGCTGACGTCTAACCAGCAGAATACTCCTCCACCTTATTTTTATAATTCTCAGCTGTTCTCTTTTCTCTAAGTTGATCTGTTTGTTTGTTTGTTTTTTTTGTTTTTTTTTTTGTTTTCTTTCAATGGGATTTTGTTTTTGTTCTTGTGCATGAACCTTTCAGACTTTAAATGATGTTTGTAATCCTGAATGTTTTCCAGGCCGAGTCTCCAGGCCGATTGGCATCACTGCACGGCGCCAGGCTTCACAGAAAACAGCCACACAACATGTTTTATCTGTCCTCAACGTTTTAATTTTAACTGTTGTGTTCCGCTTATTTAAGGGAGTATACCGACATTTAGTGTGCAACAGTTTTGTATTTGTTTGAAGGTGGGTTTATTTTGATTTTGATGAGCTAAGTTTCATAGTTTCAGCCCGCTTCTGGTCTTTGTGCTTTGCGCATGATGGACTGTTCCAATATTTCACACCTTGGTATTCCTACAAAACAACATCACACTGACTAAAGAAAACAAACTGGAGAAAATTTCTTGTAACTTATTATACAGATAAGATTTGGACCTTTATAATTAAAAGTTCCTAAATAATTTTGACAAAACGTCATGAAGTTCACTCGTAATGAGGACTTCCTGTATAACTTCAAGAAAATGCTTTTCTTGTAATTATGAGAAAACAGTAGAGATTGAGATCTTTACTTCATAATTTCATGAAAACTATATTTTCTCATTTGCATAAGATTCATATTTAATAAGTACAAGATAAAATTCTTGTAGCTATGTAGTAATGTATATTTGAATCACAGGACAACTGTTGGAATTGCACAATTATCTGCAATTTTGATATTTTTTTTCTTTATATTCATATCTAATAATTGCAAGATAGCTATATTTAATTCTGAGAAAAGATGTCATGAATTTTCCTGTAATCATGACTTCTTTATCTCGGTTAAAAGAAAACAATTTGTCTCAGTTGCATAAAAACTATATCTGTTTTATTAGATTTCATCATTTAAAAAAAAATGCTATAATTAAGAGATATTTTTCCTGAAATTATCGGAAATCCCTTGCTCAGAAATCTGTCATGAAAAAAATTTCTATAAAAGAAAGTGGTCATAATTACAAGAAAGGATCTTGTAATTATGATATGTAATTACAATGTCACGCTTATTAGTGTTTTTGAAATATAAATAATTCCAACAGTTTTTAACAGAAGTCGCTGTTACAGTTTGTCTCCTGTTTGTTTGTCTTTATTAAATGTGTAAACATGTTTCTTTATCTTTCTGATTCAAACAAGCAGAACTTTTCAGTGCCAGACTCTTCGCAATTAAGAAAGCCGACAATGAAAATGTCTGTTTTTATTTGTAGCTTAGGTACAAACCAGAACGCTTTCTCCTTATTCATCTGAGTCTGGTGGTAAATGTGGAGTGAGTCTGATCGATGAAGACTCGGCTGTTTGTGATCCTCACAGCTGGAGAATGTAAATACAGTCTGTCCTTCGTTCTGCCTGCAGACAAACTGCAGCTTCACTCTCCCAGTAAAAAATATATCCAACCCAGTACAACCAGTCCGACTTGTCTGATCATTTATACTGGACACACGGACACACAGTTGATATGTTCTCTACAAATGTTCTGCTGAGAACCCAGGAGGCTTTAATCAAGGTTCCACAGATGTTACAGTTGTGTAGTGTGTGTATAAAAGTTTGTGTACAAGGTTTCAGAAATGTTCTCCAGATGGAATGATTTCAAATAGAACAAACATCAATATATATATATATATATATGTATTAAAAATATTTGTCTTTGTATTGACACAGAACAAATATGTTAACAGAAACTCGGTACATTGGTGAAAAATACAAATGAAATACTTAATAACATGTTAGTTATTGTGCTGTAGGCCTCTAAGTGGGATTGCTGTGAAAGCAATTTAGAAAAGGCTTGTCAGTTTTCTTTTCAGCCATCTTTTGTCTCAGGTCCATGTAAATTTTAGTGTTTAAAACCAGGAAGAATGCACTCCGTGAGTTTAATGTTTACAACACAAAATAAAACCGCCTTTAGATTTATGTATCTGGTGCTTTTATTTTGAAACGTGCCTGGAAAAGTCGTCGCAGCTGCTAGCTTCACACCAGCGGAAACGAGAGCAATTTCCTGGAAACAAACGTCAAACAATCAGAGTTAATTATTGGTTATCAGGTTATCGATAATCATCTGTCACCCTCTTGGCATCACTCATCACTTTGACTCCGACAACAGTCCGGGAACGGCAATCTATTAAATCAGCTTGAGTAAACACCATTAGCTTCCGCTGTTAGCTTGAGTTGTCGTTAGCGTAACTCATCCCGGCCCACTAGAGTTTTCTCGGTTGGACCCGGATCCAACTGAAACGGATCAGAACCGTGTCCACCATGGGAGCCCATCGCAGTGAGGGAGGACGGGACTGGCTGGAGCAGGACGTACAGGAACAGCCTGAGCAGAACCCGGTAAGAACCGGAGCTAAAGGCGGCTAACGGGTTATTTTAGCTCGCCGCTAACCCGAATTAAGATGTGTTATGCGTTTTATTTTGCTTTTACATTAAAACACATACATGAAATGCTTATGTTTTACTACATTTAAAGCTGTCCTACAAATTGTCCTACAAACTCAAAACAACAAATCCGGAAAAGAAAGAAACTGAAAATGATGCGAGAGCGGTGTTCGGTTCTGGAGGAGCCGACAGCTGAGGACATGTATTAACTGGGGCCGAAGAACCGCTGTTGTTCTTTGAGGTGAAGAACATGTTCTCACTGTCACTGTGGTTCTGTGAGGTGATGTACATGTTCTCACCGCTGCTGTGGTTCGGTGAAGGGAACAACATGTTCTCACTGTCACTGTGGTTCTGTGAGGTGATGTACATGTTCTCACTGTCACTGTGGTTCTGTGAGGTGATGTACATGTTCTCACTGTCACTGTGGTTCTGTGAGGTGATGTACATGTTCTCACTGGAGCTGAAGAACATATTTTCACCGTTGCTGTCATTCTGTCAGGTGAAGAACATGTTCTGGTCAGGACTCTGGTTCTGATGAAAACATGTTTTCACTGTCGCTGTGGTGGTGGATGGTGAAGAACATGTTCTCACTGGATCCAAAGAACATGCTGTGATTGGCGCTGTGGTTCTGAGGTGAACAACATGTTCTCACCAGCATTACTCTCTCTCTCCTCCTCTCTCTGTGTTTGCAGAAGCCATGGAACGTGATGATCAAACACAGACAGATTCACAGAAGAGGACGACGCTCACACATGACAGTCAGGTCAGTACTGGTTTATACTGGTTCATACAGTTTGTTGTGGTATGAACCAGTTCACATAACATGTTGTTTTTGACCACGTCTGAAACAGTCTCTCCTGAACACATTCATAGCATTGACAAGTGTTCAATCATCACCTGACCAATCACTGCGTGAGGAGGCTGTGATGTAAACATGTTTCAGAATAGTGTGGTAATGGTTTCCAGTGGAAGTTCAGACCTGCAGTAGGCACACAGGTGACGTGACACAGTACTGTTGGTGGTTTCACATCAGTCGGCTGATCTACAGGTGTGTGCGTGTGTGTGTGTGTGTGCGTGTGTGTGTGTGTGTGTGTGTGTGCGTGTAGCTACACAGATCCCCAGGTGTCCATGGACCTGTTGAGGGCAGTGCTTCAGCCCAGCTTCAACGATGACATCATGGCTGTGTTCAAGAAGTACCAGAAGGTCAGAGGTCACTCCTGACAGATTCAGATACAGATGATTGTTGTGGTTTTCATCTTTCTGACACTTTTTATTCTTGTTTTGGATAAAAAGCAGAGTTTTCTCAGTGGAATGTGACCTGATGAAACTGATAGTTCCTGATATTGTGTGTAGATACCATCTTACATCTATTCTAAATAATATATTTTAATATTGTCAGTTCACAGATTAATAGTTTGTTAAGCGTTGGCTATCGGTCAGAAAAAAATTCAAAATGAGCATCTGTAACACACACACACACACACAAGGTGAAAATAATACCAGCCCAGCTGTCACGGCTGGTAACCAGGTGTGAGCAGGTGTTGTTGTTGTTGTTTGTGTTGCAGTTCTTTGAGAAGGCAGCGGAGAATGTGAAGGAGAACGTGGGAGAAGACATTCAGACCGATCAGCTGATCAAAGAGGCCTGCAGGAATGTTCTGGAAAATGTGAGCTTACTTTCTGTTGTCTTGGATATTCTGATCATAAACAGAAAAAATAATTGACTGAGATCATGAGATGATCTGACCTTTGACCTCACCTGTTTGTCTGTGTCTTTGTGCTTACCGTGGTTTCCTCTGTCATCATGTCATCACCAGGCCAAACAGCTGTTTCCAGAGGGGGAGGTTAAGAGGGCGGGGCCAGATGTCACCATCAAGGTAGGAACCCTCAAACTGAACCATAAGCTCATCAGGAACAGGTGTGGTTCTGATTCTGGTCTGGTTCTTTGTGTCCTGACAGAGGTCCAGACCTGGTGATGACGACTGCAATCAGAGAGGAAGCCCCCTCCTCAAGAAGGTAGTGTGACCTCTGACCATCACTCTGCTGGGAACACCTTCAGTCTGCGGGTTAAACACTCATGTGGTTTCCTGCTCAACAGAACTGATTATAGAAAATAACAGAAAAAAAAATCACATTTCTTTATTTAAATATTGTAAAACCAACTCAAACTGATCTGGGGGTAAAACGGACTCCAGCAGTGAGAGGCTGCAGGTCTGAAGATCAACAGTCAAAGAGGGTTTGAAAAGTGTGAACTGTCATTTCCAAAGAGGAGAAACATTTTTCTCGTGACGACAGAAACATCGCTCATGTCAGATGGTCAGGTGTGACGAGTGTGTGACAGGTGGAGGTGTAAGTTTTATAATTTTGATTATTTTGTGTACTCAGAGAAAAACTCGTCCCAGCGCGGCGCCCGCCTCCTCTGATCGACCTCTGACCTTCTCCTCTCAGTGAGTATCTGACAGGTGACATCATCAGTATCCAGGCAGATTATCACACCTGACTAACTCACTGACTGTTTGTCCTCAGAGTGAAGCCGAAGTCCGATCCCATCAAGAGAGAAGGACCGAAGGTAAGTCAGATCTCACCTGACGGACTCACAGACCTTCACTCAGGTGTTCTCAGATGCAGTCAAAACTACTGCAGGTGTGAAGATTCAGGTGCATTACACCCACAAAGCAGCTGATACTGTAGGAACTGTTCATAAAAGTGAGCCTGAAAACGGGTTTTACATCTGTGGTGTCTCTGCACACCTATAACAGCACAATGTGTATCTGTTATTTCCAGGTTTCATCAGTCTGAACACCTCAGGAGCTGTCAGTCAGAAACCTGACAGATGTTAGCATCAGAAGTCACACATTGAAAATCATGCAATAACACAAACAAACCAACCGATCAAGGCAGCAGTTGATCAACACCTACCATGTTCTGCGAGATAAAATTTACCATTTTGTTAATGGGTCTGATGTTCTTTGTACCTGTATCTCGTCCTCCACGTCCCTCGTCACCCCCCAAAGTGTGTATGTTTGTGAGCGCGTACTTACCTGTTTTTCTGCGTTTCAGTGGGATCCGTCCAGACTGAACGACAGCAGCACATTTGTTCTCGGTTCCAGAGCAAACAAGTGAGTCTACAACACGTTTTTTACTCATTATTTACAAGTTGACATATGTGGGGTGTTACTGCCCTGTTAAAGTGCCACAGTTCAGTTTGCTGCAGATACAGAGATGACACAACAGCAACATCAAATGAGTTTAACAAATGAAACTAAAGCAGAAGGAGAGGGAGGAGTCCATGTGTTTAGTCAGAAACATCAGTGTCCTGTTTATGTGGTTTTACATTTCAGTTAGAGGAAAAATACTGATGATTTTTTTTTTCTTGTATTCGAGTGTTTTCATTGTTGTTGATATATTTAGATGCAAAGGTAGATGTAAACTCCTCATGTTCCACGTGGACAGCAAAGTAGGAATATTCTGAGAGGAGATCCACAGGTAGACTCACTGTGAACCTGTTACTGTGATGTCACTGTGCAGGGCGCTGGGGATGGGTGGGACCAGAGGACGAATCTACATCAAACACGCGGACTTGTTCAAGGTAACCACTCACACAGAGCAGTGTTGTACTGTGTTCATAACAAACAGATATGTGGTGTTGCTGTGTATATGCTGCAGTTTAATAATCATCTGTCTGTGTGTGTGTGTGTTTGTCAGTATGCTGCAGATGCGAAGGACAAGCAGTGGTTGGCAGAGCGACACCACATGAGAGCAACAGGAGGGAAGATGGTGAGAAGAAACATAGGAACTATAACATGTCAAATATGTAAAAAAATAATTTAAGAAAGTCCAGAATCCAGGTTTTTCCAGGTTGAACGCACCACTATAACACTTGTGTCTGTGTTCAGGCCTACCTGCTGATTGAGGAGGACATCCAGGATCTTTCCCGCAGTGACGAGTACAAGTGAGTCTGATGTCATCTGTCTGTCTCCACAGTAACCACCTCCAAGGGTTTTCCTCCCCGTAGTTACCATGGTAACAACTGTCTATGTGTGTGTGTGTGTGTGTGTTCAGGGACTGTCCAGACGTCAAGATGGATGAGATGAAGCCGTTCACTGTTCCTCTGTGGATGGTGGAGAAGATGCAGAAAGCCATGGAGGCTCAGAGAGATTCTGATCTCTGACCCCCAACATTCAATGAACACATGACCTCTGACCCCCACCACCACACACACACACACACACACACACACACACACACACCTGCTGTCCATAGTAAAAAACAGCCAGGTACTGGATAAACAATCAGCCAGTCAGAAAGGAGAAAATGCTCGTGTGACCACCTGACTCTGAACTGATTGACTCCTCCCATAGTTTTTATTTACTGTTTTTAAAAAATGAAATTAAAACTGTCTCTGACAAGAGGATGTGTTTGTTGTTTGTTCATCACCTGAATTAGATCAGTCTGGCTCAGACTGGGAGGTTTGAACACCTTTTTCATTTTATGTCATTGTTTTTGCACTTTGTAAAATCAGCTCTTCTTCTGCCACACAACAATAAACATCAGAATCCACACCTCAGGACTGGTCCTGGTCCAGGATGAGTCCACTCTGACATCAACATACCTGAGAGACAGGTAAACAGGCAACACACCACACCCTGCAGGTTTTGACATTACAGACTTTATTTATAAAAATAAACAAACAGAAACATTGGGACATCATCATTAGTGGTGGGGCATCACTCAATCCCTTCCTGTTTGTCTTTGATGGCGACTCTGAAGCGTTCCTCCAGCAGAGACAGCTCACTGATCAGATCTGTGATGGCGTTCGTAAACGCTTCCTGTCAATAACACATCGCCTCCTGTCAATGAAACAGCTCAACCTTTCAAAATAAAAGGCCTCTGAAAGTGTGTGTGTGTTACCTGTGGACTGTAGTCAGGTGTGGTCTGTACTCTGATGACGATCTTGTGCTCCAGAGGATGAGGAACTTTATAACCAGCAAAGAGAACCTGAGGATCCTTCAACAGCTGACTGACACAGAAACACACACATGATCAGGTATTGATCATAATCATATTGATCAGTCAGGTGTAATACTCACTTTGAAGGGCAACTGTCAACTAATCACATGATTGATCATGACTGATTAAAGAGTGAATAACCATCATATATTTTTTAAACCAAATAGACTCATCAGTTTAAAAAAGTTCATGTTATTAGTGTGAAATCTTTAAATCTGCAGTTGATTTCAGCTCATGTAGCAGCTAACTGCTGTTCTACAACATGCTACTTTTATTTTGTTAATGTCAGTGCGTTGGTCCATATTTGCCATCACATTTTGGTCTGTATGATCTGTTGTCAGTTCAGTACAGATTTATCTGTAGGCTATCTGTCTGCTGAAAAATGATTTAACAAATAGCAGAAATACATGTATTTATAATTTTTTTTATTTTTGTAAAATTTCCTGATTAGTACATTTCTTTTAAAAATGTTTTAGGGAACCTTAATAAAAAGTGTTTATGCTCAGAACTGTATAAAGAAAATAATTTGTCTATTTATATTGGCCTCAGTAATCCAATATCTGTGGTTAATAGTTGAACTGCAACTAAACTTAACTTTAGACCTGTTGATTACTTACTTCATTAACAGTTTTGTCAATGAAATGTCAAAAGATAGTGAAAGATGTAATTTAAATGATGCCTCCAGCTGACGTCTCCAGGTGACTTATTTTGTACAAACTAAGACACATTCAGTTTAGTTTGACTCTCACATGACTGACTAATTAGCTCTGTGAACTGATCTGTGTTCATTCTGATAAATTCAGTTTATAGAACTAATTGTCTATTATTTATATAATAATTCTGGTTCAAAGAAAGAGAAGTTTCACAATAAGAGCTGCTATTTTTAGCCTTCTCCTGCATCCTGTTAGCTCTGTGTTTAGCATTCTATTAGCATTGTTAGCAATCTGTTAGCGTCGTTAGCCTCTTACGCTCGGATTATGTTGCCCAGCGTGTGGTCCTCCTTGTTCAGAGTGAACAGACAGGCATTGGGGACCTTTGTGTCCTTGCTGATGCTGATCTTCTTCTCTCCTTCAAACAGCAGAAATGACTCGAAGGCTGGAGGCGCGTTCATCTTCTCTAAGCGCGAGGTGAGCGGTATCGACCAGAAACACTACTTCAAAATAAGACGATGACTTCCGGCTCATTCTTCTTCGTCGAAACTCTCTCAGTGCAGAGTCTAGGTGAGGAGTCGTCCGAGGAATAACTGCAGCTGGAACAGCAGCTGATCTCAGCAGCTCAGCTCAGCAGGTGATGACCGGTGATGACTATTCAACACACCTGTACCTGAATGAACTGAGACAAACCAATCTCAACCCAAAGCTCCACAAACGTAAAGTTTTTCGATAGTATTTGTGGGGAAAAAGGGGAGATTGGTGAAAGCTGCATTTGGTAATTGATATTAGAAATCTAATTAACTTTAATGTGAATTTATGACACTTTTCATATGTGTGGTTTGTTTATTTATGTTTATCGAGATGTGCTGGTCTGGTGATTGTGCACATAAAACTCAGAGTCCACAGAGGAAGTGCTTTTGTAAAACATTCATTATGTTTTCAGCTGCAGTTTCAGACTGGCAACAACATATATTAGTTTTCACCTCTGATACCAAAGGTGAAATTTTCCAACGGGAATTATATCATATTTCAAAACTTAAGGACTACAGAGATCAGTCCTTTGGTCAAGATCAATTGACCACATTTGAATAGTCACTCTATCCTAAAAAACTCAGTAAAGTGACATTAGGTGGTGGCCCCATCAAACACTGAGACCAACAGTCAAGCAAAAAGGAACGTCACTCTGAACGTCCCTTTTAAACATCGACAAGTAACACGCACTACGTCAACTGTTCCTGGTTTGATCAGTTTGGTTGCTCAGTTCCGGAAGCTCCTCCTGCCCAATCACAGCGATGCTCCCTCCATGCTCGCCCTTTTCATTGGTCAGCAGGAGGTGGTTTGTTTTTGAAAGTCGGGCGCTGATTGGCCGTTAGTGTGAGGGAGAGTCTGTTTAAACCGGGGGGCGGGAGTGTGTTCAGTTTGAAACAGAGAGATTGCAGCTCGGACCACGAACACCCCGACACACGGTGAGTCCCGCAGGTAGGTGTAACACCTGGTTTATACACCTGATCATTTTTTTTGCTGTGTGTTCGCGTGGACCTGCAGCAGCGGGCTGTTTGTCCGCTCGGTGTTTGTCCCATAGGAAACAGACTCACACCAGAGCCCGTCCAGTTAGCCGGTTAAGCTAATGTTGCTAGCACGAAGCTAAAACAGTACTGGGGCGAAAACAGGCGAACTGCTAACGAACCGACTTTACTGGTTGACGGACTGTTTTTACCCGGCTAACAGACACAGGACTGTATAGCTGACGAATTCGCTGGTGACTGTCATTCAGTGCTATATCCGATAGCTAACATTTAGCTGCTGCTGAATTTAACAGGAGAATCTAAGGAGTGTATCCGCAGTGTGAGAGCTGTGTGTTGGTGTTTGTCCCGCTGTGACCCCGTGTCTCTGTCTCTGTCTGTATCCAGCAGTAACCAGACCATTTGCACTCATGGCCTCCCAGAATATGGACCCTGCAGCGACTGCAGCTTCCTCCACGGCCGCTCTGAAGGGCAGCGAAAGCGGTGGCAGCGCGGCCAGAAGCTCGGTGTCCAAACGGTAAGATAAACAACCGACCGGTCCGGTCATTCTGTCCTATGTCCTGTGTTTGTTTGTCCCAATGAAAAATGCTTGTAACAGCCCAGTATCTGTATTTGGGTTGAAATGATCCTCCAGACTGGGCAACACCAGGGATGTGGATTTAACTGGTGAATTAGTGAATGTTGATGCAGCTCACATCTGGAGCCTGAAACTCACTCAACACACAGTCCAGACCACAAGTGTTAAGTTAGTTGTTTCTTTATTGAACACAGCCTATAAATGTTCACACTGCTGGTGGAAAAAGTCAGTGAACCCTTGGATTTAATAACTGGTCCAAACTCTTTCAGCACCAATAACCTCAAATAAGCTCTTCCAGTAGCTGCTGATCAGACCTACACATTATTCAGGAGCACCTTTGGACCATTCTTCCTTTATAGAACTGTTTTAGTTCAAACATGTTCTTAGGATGTCTGGTGTGACTTCTCTTCAGGTAATTCCACAGCATCTCTACCGGACTAACATCTGGGCTCTGAATGGGCCACTCCAAAAGGTGGATTTTCTACAGGTCATTCTGTAGTATATTTATTTTTGGCTACATCCCCACTAATATGCTTTTCGTTTTAAAATGAAATGATTTCCGACCAGATGACCACTAAGCTCTGCATCGGAAATATTCTCCATCCATATTAACACACCTGAAAGCGCGTGTGCCAGTGTAAACAAGCAGGAAATTGTCTACTCAGTAGTTGTTTAGTTGCAGAAAATACTACAGACGAGGAACAGAATAGGCAGTTGAAGCATTAAAATGCAGAATTTAACTGCACAACAGCAGCTAGCAAAGACAACAAGGTCAGCAATGCTCCTAATGAATTATCCATGCTGCGTTCATCAATGGGAGTCACAACCTGGATTTTTCAAACTAAAACGGGGGTCAGCAGCATTTTCAAAAGTCTCAGTTTTAGGGCCCTCAAAAACTCTAGTAGTGTGGAAGCCAGTAGCAAAAGTGATGCCGTTGATGTTGACAATTAATTTTTCCCATGATGATGGGAGTTGTCCAGGACCAGAGGTGACAAAGCCCCAAATCATGATGTTCCCTCCACCCTAACTCACCTTTTGGGATGATGTTTTCATGTTTGTCCCAGAATAATGCCTGTTTTTCTACAAAATACAACAGTTTTTCTCATTTACATGCAGTTCAGTTGTCAGAAACTGAACCAAGATAAATCTTATCAAAGCTAATCAACACTATGTTGACCAGCAGGATTCATTATATTACAACACAGTAAACAGACATCCAGGCTCATGACAGCAGCTGTGAGACAGACTGTACTGACACGTAAACTGCAGCACCATGCAGCCCTGCACTCTCACTAAACAGCTCTAGAAACCGAGGGAGGTGTGCTCAGAAGTTTTACTGGCTTTGCTGTGCCTGTAGAGAACATATATATACACTGTTTAGACATGTAAGTAAAAGGCAGCATGTGGCAATCGAGTAATTTAAGCAAGTAAAGCCTCTGCTCCATCGACATGTACATTAGAAATGTGTCTAGACATTGAAACTGTCATACAGCTGGTGGCTGGTTATCACTGAATATTTGTGACTGACAGCAGAAACTCTGGGTTTAGTATATTTTTTTTGGGCTTTTGTGCCTTTATTGGACAGGATAGTAGAGAGAGACAGGAAATTGGGAGGCAGAGAGAGGGGGAATGACATGCAGCAAAGGCCGTCCGATGCGGGACTCGAGTCGGGGCCAACTGTAGCGAGGACTGTAGCCTCTACACATGGGGCGCCTGCTTAGACCACTACGCCACACAGCGCCCCAGAGTTAGTTTAATGTAGATCACACACCTGCCTGATACCTGATGTATTACTCTGATCACTGTTCTGTCAACTAGACCATCGTCCTCCTGCAATTAGTAATTTCTTCAGTTTAATCTGCTGGTCATTTTCTTGATTTAACATCAAATCCATCCCAGTTTCCCAGAATCCAAGTTGGTGTGTTTTAAAATGTTTTGCTTTGTCTGGCCAACTGTCATGTATGACAAAAAAGCAGCAGATTATCATTTGAGAAGCTGAACCAGCAAATTAATGAAACAATTGGTCAATTATCAAAGTAGTTCTTGATTGTTTTTGGTTTGATAAATTGCTGCATGTGTATCTGTGTTCTGTGTAAATGAGGGTGAATGTTGGAGAAATGTGAGGATGTGAAACTGAAGTCGAGCAACAGATGTTTAACATGTGTCCATGTCTGCAGGCTGCAGCAGGAGCTCATGACTCTAATGGTGAGTTCAGCTTTTATTTCTGTTTATTAACAGTGACCATGTCCTGGTTCATTTTAAACCACTGGGCTCACCATGGTAACCAGACATCACTCACATTAAGGTCTCATGTTGTGATCTTCTTCTCCTGTGCATCCAGAGCCTGTAAACTTGTTCTCTCCTCTCCAAATTTGATCTTGGCCTGTTCTGTGACTTTGTGTCTGAAAGACGAGAGAGTGAAATACAGCGTTTATAAACTGCAGCTCAGAGAAGATCACACCACATCACGCATGAAAACGTGCTCATATGCCCACGCACCAAATGAAACTCTCAGTAGCAACATGTGGGGGGACCATTTGGGCGTGATGACTCCTATTGACTTAATATTGAATCTAAAATGT
This sequence comes from Seriola lalandi dorsalis, assembly GCF_002814215.2. Classification (NCBI taxonomy): domain Eukaryota; kingdom Metazoa; phylum Chordata; class Actinopteri; order Carangiformes; family Carangidae; genus Seriola; species Seriola lalandi. The sequence goes on from NW_019524911.1 coordinate 413,508, forward strand.
TGATTTTGATAAGCTGGGCAATATGAATGTACATCTCTCACTATATAACCAAGTATTCTGCAAAGCCACCGTGACCTGTCTCACTCTGATGTTGCAGATGTCGGGTGATAAAGGCATCTCAGCGTTTCCAGAATCAGATAATCTCTTCAAATGGGTTGGAACCATTGACGGAGCTCAGGGGACGGTAGGTTCACACGCGGCTGTGATAGATCTGTTAGATATAACATAAGAGCTACACTGCAACTAGTCTGTGGAGGAAGCAGTTTGTTTACCTGTGTGTGTCTTTCAGGTATATGAGGGTCTCAGGTACCGGCTGTCTCTGGACTTTCCTGCTGGTTATCCATATCAGGCTCCTCGTGTGAAGTTTGTCACTCCGTGTTTTCACCCCAATGTGGACGAACAGGGATTTATCTGTCTTGACATACTGAAGGACAAGTGGTCAGCGCTCTACGACGTCCGCTCCATCCTACTGTCCATCCAGAGCCTGTTGGGAGGTAACCAGTATAACTAGTTCAGACTCCTGATTTCTTTATCTGAAACACATTAACTGATGAAATAATCAACATGCAGCTCCTGAAAAGTCTTTTAAAAATGAATAAATTCAGTTTCCTTGTGAAAATTAGGTTTTAAAAGTCTTAAATTCTCTTGCATGCTAGGGTTAAGGTTTCCTTTTTTCTTTTTTACTTTTTCTCAATTCTTTTCCCTTTTCAGACCTAAAAACTACTTTAATCTTTGTGCTGCTCATACATGTAGACATACTGAGGTGTCAGGAGGAAACATTACATTGAATTTAAATGGCCAGCAGGTAAAAATGTTGGTGCAGTTAAGGTTTAATTAGCCACTATGTTTTTAGTCTATATTTGTTCACATCAAACTGACTCCATTAAAAGTAGGCAAGTCAGCTGTGATCAGCTCCAGTTTGCAGTGTAACCATGGATGAAGTTTAACTACCACTGGATTAGTGTGATACTGCAGAAAGAGGTTTATTCTGGATGGACATCAGAGAAGATGATATCCTCAGGAAGTGGGAGTCACACTGAATCATATCAACATGTGTTTCATGTCTGTGTATTTTAAAGTATCTTCATCTCAACCATTATTTATGCACTTTTGACCTTTTTATCTTCTGACTCTTTAAATAAAAAGTAACATCAACTCTTCACAGGACGTTTACATCTGAGTTGCAAAGACATATGATGTTGTTTGAATAGTTTTTTCAGGATTTTAGAAAATCTCAATTGGACAAACGACAAATTAAAGTTGAGCCAACAAAGTGAGGAGAGCAGCTCACTTTGTTTACACACTTTACACCTCGTTCTTGAAATGCTGATAGTGCATATTTGTAAATGTTTATTAAAGCCAGAGAACAGCCTGTGGCAGACTGGTGATGTTTTATTCCCTTTCAGAGCCCAACAATGAGAGTCCTCTGAACACTGCTGCTGCTGAACTCTGGGACGATCAGGAAGGTGAGAAACATTCAAACTCTGCAGGTTGATGACACAGCAGCTGCTGCCTTCACCACAGTAGCTTTTAGATACAGATTTTACATTAGAGCCTGGACACATTAGATATAATACAGAAGTGATCGATCGTCGTGTTTATAGTTTGGTCCACACACAACACGCCCCCAGAAGCGTCAGTACTAAAGTACAGTTCTTAGGTACTCTATGTGGGTGTTTCAAATTTAAGGTTTTTACTTTTTGTACTTAGATTGGACTTTTTGCAGTTGCCACAGATTACACTGAAAATACATGCTGAATTTATAATTCAGTCAGTCACATCATTTAAATGGCCATCAAAAGTCATTTTGCTTTTTCATTTTCATCATTAGCGCAGTATGTTCATTTTAATCTCAGCTCGACATTATCTTATGTCAGTTTATAATAATATTAATATGTATAATGAAATGTAATATTATGATTTGTCTCTTTCAGCCTTTAAAGCTCATCTACACTCGACCTTCCAGAAATAAGCACCTCCCTGTTTTATTGTTCTTCTGCTTGTCTGTCTTCTGTGTTTGTACAATATTTTTATGTTTGTTCACCTCGATGTATCAATAAAGTTCTTAATTCAACATGCAAACAGTGATGGACTATTTGATGGGTATAACAGAAGTGTTCAGATTTCTCTACTGAAGGAGAAATTCTACTTTTTGTACATTAGATTTTCAATTACTTAATGTTAAATGTTACAATGCTGTAAAGTGTTAAAATTCATTTTAACATTTTACAAGTCAAACTGGTGTTTATACTTCACTTTTAATTGGTGTTAGCCACTGTGCTACCCTTCACCTAGCACAGTGGCTAATGCCATTTTTTCACCTGTACTACATATATTTTTATCTGGTTTAACTGAACCTAACCTTGGCCATTCTGGTAAATATGCTATGAAGCTGGTTCAGTGAACTGTTGCACAGTAAATATGATCACACAACTAAGAAATAATCATTCATTAATAAATGATTTAAGTAATGCCAACGATATATGTGTGTGTGTGTGTGTGTGTATATATAGTGGAGTATTTTCCCTTTGTCTGATGATGAACAAACTTATGAACATAAAATGCAGAAAAGTTAAAAATAATGTCAAAGAGGAGAAAAAAGGAAGTGGTTTACTGCAGCATGTAATCCTGAAAACCCAGAGTTAAACCTTAAATTACCTCGCTAACCTCAACTGCTGCTTCATAGAAGGCTACAGGTCTCAGTAGGAAGAGGAACAGCAAACGTTCATGGTACAGCTCATCATGTTTGTAGGATTCTTAATTTTGTGTAAGAAAACCTTTAAAGACGTTTATTGTATTTCTTCAACTGACTCACTCCAGAAAAAATGTAGTGCCTGGCCCTTTGGTTGAGACACTTTTGTCAAATAAACAATCTAGTCTCTATCATGTTCTAATTAAAACATTTGCATTTTTAATGAATTGCCAAACTGTGATCAGCTGGTGTCCCTTGCTGTTCACATCTAAAATCAGATTGAACCTCTGAACCTTATACTGTTAATGCAGTTCTTACATGAAAGGCAGGATATCTTTTATTTAGATAAATATCAAGTGCTTTTATTTTACAGAATAGGTTGTAAGTTTGAAAATTAAGACTATAACCACAGTTTAATTCTCAAAAAGAATAGAATAGTTATCAGTGTCATAAATTTATCTTAAAAATACATTCTCAACATTTATTCATAGGCAACAGCAGAGTCTAATGAGTTAATTCCAGATTCTATGAAAATCTTTTTTCTTTGCTTCACATTCAAAGACCAGCGGCCAGATCATGTTGATGTCAGCAGTGTGAGCCGGGACTCCCCCGTCCTACTGCCTCTAGCTGATACAGCCCAGTCCGCAGCACGGTGGCTGGCAACAGACAGCCATCTTGTTTTTGTTGTGTGAGGCGACCTCAACCTCCATCAGGTCCTCCAGGCTGTCATCCAGCTCTTCCAGTTCACCGCGTGCTTCGGCCCAGGCCGGCTGGGACGCTTCCACTGACCAGAATGCAACAGGCACCTGCAGAACCCCCACACAAGTTTAAATACAAACACTTCAAGATTTTCCCCCCAAATACACAACATTTCTACAATGTACTAGATACTCCCTAACAAGTTGAGGTACGAAGAAAAGTACAAGGTACAAGTCTCGTACCTGGGGTGTACCTCGTACCTTCTCGTACCTCAACTTGTTCCCAATACAAGAGCCTCCAAATACGCAACCCTTCAACCAGGTACGAGATACTCTCGCCAGGTACGGGACACTTGCACCAGGAACAAGATGCTTCACCCAGGATTAGGACACTTGCACCGGGAACAGGATACTTCCCCCAGGTATGGAACACTTCCACCAGGTACGAGATACTCCCCCCCCCCGGTACAGGACACCAACAGATATAAAACAATCCCATCAGGTTCAAGACCCAGTTCTACCCTATATCATGTTCTTGTTATCTTCCATCTGTTTAAACAGGAAGTGTTCTCTGTCTCACCCTTAGCTGCATCTCACTCAGCATTGCCTCCAATCCTCCGATGTGATTGTTCAGATCAGGACTCGGCTGCTCCTCCAAAGTGAGCCACGGCACCTGGACTAAAGCCACCCGGGCTGCCACACCCACCATGCCATCGATACATCCTGGAGAGGAAAGAGAGTGACAGTCATTGAAGAACGTCCATTGGTCCTTAAAGGAAGTTCAAAGGCTCCTTGAAAGAGAGATATCTTTGGTGTCTTGTTGGGTGTTCCTGATGTCCCTAAGGAGGTTCTAGGCTCTACCTGAAAAAGAAGCACCCAAGGCAAGATGTCAGGGAACCAGAAATCATTTAGAATGGTTCAAGGAACCTGGAAGAGACCGTGTAAGTTCTTGGAGAGCCCATTGAAGTCTTCTTGAAGATGTTCCAGAGAGTTCTTGAAAGGAGTGTGGGACCTAAACATGACCCTTGAGGTGTTTCAAATGGAGGCTTTAGGTGTATTTGAGGAGTATCTATGGATCTTTGACCAGAATTTAAGGATCTTTCCAGGATTCCTTGAGAAGCAGACAAGTGTCTTTGAAGAGGTTCTCCAGATCTTTGAGGTAGTGCCAGACACTCAGTATGAAGGATGTAAAGAAAGGGGCTAAGGTAAGAATGTAAGGAAGGGAGTAAAGTAAGAAAGGTAAGAAGTAAAGGTGCAACAGCTGACCTGTGTTGACCAAGGAGCGTCTGTCATAGCGCTGAGTCAGAGGGAACTTTCCAATCAGATCGCTCGCTTTATGGAGGTCAGACAGGAAGTTCTCCAAAGCTGACAGAAAGACAACCCACAGCCGTTCTGACACCTGCCTGTCCTCTATACCTGAGGGGTTGGAGTCACAGTCTGACAGCAGACGCACCAGACGCCGGGAAAGACCTACACAAAGACAGACAGGTTAGAGAGAGAAAGTTGCAACAGAAAAGTTTATAGACAGATGTATATTCTAATGTGTGAACAGGTATATAAAGTCCAGGTGTAGTGTCGAGGCTTACCACTGCAGATCCGATGAGCGAGCACCCTCGTTTCGTCCATCTCGTCTCGCAGGAAGCTGCAGTCTGCTGAGCTGCCGAGCGATGCCGCCAGCTGCTGGAAACAAGAGGTGACTCTACTGAGAGCCTCCTGCGCTCGCTCGCATTCACCCTGCTGCCGGCGCCGTGCAGCGAGCTCATCCACCGAACGACGCCACCGACTCATGATGTCATCGCCCACCTGAAAGGTGAGGAGTGACAAGTCTATGGATCTATAGCAGCTGCTTCACCTGGTTTAATTCATTCATTTCATTCACTCAGGTCTTTAACATAGTTCTGATGTTAAAATGTGAAACCTGATAAAACCATTGTTTTTGTAATGTTTTTATCTAAAGCAGTGGTTCCCAACCTTTTCCAACTCGTGGCCCACTTGAAAATCTCAAAAATGTTGGTGGCCCATATCTGATCTTATGGACGTCAAATAATACATTCCTAAGACACTTTTTATTTTAATGATAATGATCGTACATTCAGGACTGAACTGAAAGAGGGGAAGCTCAGTTTTTCTTTTTTGTTTGACTGAGGAGGGGGGATCACTTGTCAATTCACCATCTGTCTCTTTCCTTTTAAATCTTCCTGTTGCTAACCAGCTATCCATTTTGATACTCCAGTTTTAGCAATGTATGTCATGTTTTAGTGGGTAATCATACTGAAACAGCAAACTGTGGTCCAGTAGTGACAACATAAGTTCCTATCATTGGCTTATCACAGTGATGGGCCTTAATACTAGAAAAAGAAAAAACAATGGAAGGAGTTATTTTGCAAATTATTTTTTGACCCACTTGCAATTTCTTCACAGCCCACAGGTTGGAAACCACTCATCTAAAGAATACCTGAGGCCACTGATGAAGAGGAATTAGTTTATTTCATTTGTGAATCTAAACCCTGATGTGCTGTAGAAGTATTTGGTTTGTCCAGACACAGAGTCAGAACCAGAACCAGATCCATTTCAGTTGAAACACTCAACACACAGAATTCCTGTCCACCTACATCTGTCAACTTACCTCTGTCCATTCCCACCTGTCCTTCCACGTGTCCACTCACACTTTTCTACCCATACCTGTCAATTTACCTCTGTCCACCCACACCTTTTCATCTACATCTGTCAACTCACCTGTTCAACCAATGTTAATAACAGTTAGGGTACTGGAGGGTTAGGGTTAGGTCATCTGCTCAGTCAACAAATAAAATCATAATCTCTGTACAAACCAGCAATTACGCTGTCCATTTATTTCAAGTCAGCATTCGGCGAATCTGACTGACTGAAAATATCAGAGTCCACAGAATTTGTGCTAAAATGCAGATCTAGATGTTCTCTTTACTTCGTATAACTATTTGAAGACCCATAGTTGGCGGTGTGTGACGTTGTGAAGTGGTGCCGTAATGTGTTACGCACTTATCAGAGAGATCGTACCTGTTCAACCAAAGTTTCATTGTGCAAGTACAAGTGTTTGGGGCACGAGTGGGAATTAAAGAGGAGCCGTTCTCCCTATTACAAGTCAATGTACCATCAAAATTATTTTTAAGCTGTTATGTAAAGGTAGTATAGTTGCATAATGTTGCTTTAAGAACTGAAAATGATCAACATAGATAATAATTAACACATTTTATCTTAAGATGATGCAATTTCCCGTCAGTCTGTAAGCATCATTTAATATCAATATTTTTAAGGATCCTGACGATTCCATAGCAGTGACTCTGGGGTCAGACAATCTAAATCATAAAATGAAGCCATTATTCTCTGTTAGACAAACTTTAAATCTCTTTAACTCTGCTCTGTCTGCCCACTCACTGAGATGTTTGAAGTTTTTAAATAAAGAAAAGTTTGTGAATAAGGAATAAAACCAATCCTACCTGCTGCCGATCACAACTCCATCCAGCTTCTTCTTCTGTAGTGGAGGACCGTGTAGGTTTCTATAAACACTCTTCTTCTTTTCCTCTCTGGGGATCACCAGTGTTTTTAATTAAAGCCTGGAGGCCAGCTGAGGCCTGAAACTTCGAGCTTGGCTTCAGCATCTCCCAGGGGGCTCTTTCTTTTACCCTTAGCAGGCTAACCTCATGGATTCACCTGCCGAGGGAGGCTGCATCATGACAGGTGATAGATGTTATTTATAGACTGACCTGGGTCAGTTAATCAAATGTTTTAGCTGTTTCCATCCAGGAACAAAAAGGTCACTGGTGTTGCACAAGCTTAATAAACTAGTTAGTATCAAAAGTATGAAAATAATGAAATCTTTGGGTTCAGACTAGTTGCGTGTTCACAGGTGAACTCAACTCTGTCTCTGAAGATGGAGTCTGTCTGTTGCTAACTGGGCAAACATCAACAAAGTGCTGTGTCATGTTGTTGGGTCATGTCCTCGTCACTGCTACAAAATAATACATACAAAATGATCTAAAGATTAACTAGCTGCTGGGTTAACCAACTAAAAGTAGACATCAGTTAACAACTAACTTTGTCTACCATACATTCTTAACTTTACAATTATACATAATGCTAGCTATCGTTTGTACAAGTGTTAGCTTCTAATGTTGTGCATTATGATGGCTAAAGCTTAGCTAAAATGGTACAATGTCAGTTCCATTTGCTAATTTTGTACGTTGTTTATTTACTTAGTTGTTTTAACTTATTCTATTAAAAAATGTTACACAGTGATCAGTCATGTCTGTGTTTGTACTTTATTTGATTTTATAAATTTTTATCACTGAAACTAAACACAGCTGATCCTCCACATGCTCCGCCCACTACAGAGACAGGAAATGACACAACAGGTCAGCTGACCATCAGTAGGTGTCCTCTGATGTCACCTGATCATCATCATTATCACAGGACTCATTAATCAAACATCAAATCAAACGATGGCACTTTATAAAGACATAAACCTTAAAGGAACAGCCCACACTCACCAGTCTAATCCAGGACTGTTGGCCTAGCTCTGCACAAATACTTGAAGTAGAGGGAAAATGTTAGCCTAGCTTAGCACAAAGACTGGAAGTAGAGGGAAACTGTTAGCCTAGCTTAGCACAAAGACTGGATGTCGAGGGAAACTGTTAGCTTGGCTCTATCAGAAAAGAACAAAAACTCAGTCTATTTAAATCTAATGAGCCCAATGTGTGCTGGTTTGGTGTCCTGTGATCTGAAACAACTGCATATGAGATTTAAGAAAACGCTTCAAACAAATAATAATAATGATGATAATGATTATTTGCCGTGGTTATATTCAGAATCAGAGCATTTTCAGATCCAATATTTACGGTTATAACAGAATTAACCAGGTGATGGTGATGGCATCGGCATCTGAATTTGGCTGATCTTCAGTCTACAGTGCAGATCAATACACCCACAAAAACTGAAACTAAAGGATAAACAATGAGGCTTCTAGGCATTAAGTATGTAAATTGTGTCATCGTAAACAGTCACATCTTTCACCTCCTTACAGACGTGCAATATATTCAGCAGCTGACCTTTTTACTCGTGTGGACTTTGAAAAATTCATGACACCGACGTCCAGATGCTGCTGTGTCATGTTGCAGCTTGTTGGTCTAAAATTGTTGGTGAGTGACTTCTTGTGATCTCAGCTGCCAGGAACCAGAACCTGAGCAGACTCAAAAATCACAGATCAGGACTGAACACACAATCTGATTCTGCTCTCACAATTTGTGCTCTCTCTCAGATGTTTATTCCTCTTCTGATGAAGCTAGGCTAACAGTATCCCCCTGCTTCCAGTCTTTGTGCTAAGCTAGGCTGACAGCCCTGGACCTCTGTCTGCACTGGATTCTGGACAGAGAACAGGAGGGTTTCATAAACAGTGCGAGTGTTGATTTTAGACTCAGTCACAGATTTACGCATATTAAAGAATTACATGTTTGTTTCCAACATGGTTAATTAGTGTTATCATTTAAAGTCTGTCAGTCTGCACAGTGCAGCGGTTCAGTCTGACAGGTGTCCTTTAACATCAGGACACCTGGAAGATGATAAATAAGTCAGTTTGTGATCAGCTGATTGTTCTCAGTTTGTCCAGCAGGAGGCAACAGAGAGAAAAAACTTTCACAGTAAAACTTCAGAGACTCCGCCTCTTCTCTGTGATGATGTCATCACCGGTCCTGCCTGATTGGCTGTAGCCTCAGAGTGGGGGTAATGCTGGTATTCAGATGGGGGCCAAGTCAAAGTGGACGGGTGTGTCAAGAGTCAGATGGGTGGGTCTACAGGTGAGTTCTGGATTTATTCAGTTGTGGTTCCAATGTTCTTGATTCTATCTGTTCTCCTCTTGTTGATGTTCCTAAGGTGAAGTCCTGTTGTTGTTGTAGTTCTGGTTCTGTTGTTCTGGATGAGTTCCTCTGGTTCCATTGTTTTTCTGGTATGTAGTGTAGGTGTAGGTATCATGTTCTGACTGTTGTTTCTTTAGGGTTTATGCTGTTGCTTGTGTTGTCATGGCAGAGTGCGTGTTGTCATCGTCATGGCAATATGTTCATCTGTCTTCATCTGTCTTCATCATGGCATCATGTTGTGTGTCGTCGTCGTCATGGCAGCGCATCGCGTTGTTGTCGTCGTCTTAGCAGCATGTCATTTCGTTGTCGTCGTCATGGTGTCCTGTAGTCGTCGTCATGGCAGTGTGTCATGTTGCTATCGTTGTCATGGCAGCTTGTCAATTCATTATGGCGGCGTGTCGTGTTGTCATCGTCGTCATGGCAGCCTGTCATGTGTGTCGTCATCGTCATAGCAGCGTGTCGTGTTGTTATCGTCTTCATGGCAGCGTGTCGTGTTATTTTTGTCATCATGGCAGCGTGTGTGTGCGTGTGGCGAGTGCCTCCATCAGCTCATGGCAGAGACACTGACAGAACCCATAGAGGACGAGCAGCAGCAGCGTGGAGGGAACCAGACTGACCAGGACCACGCCCAGCCACAGCTGACCAATCATCAGCAGGTAAATCCCCAGAGGCAGGGAGCTGAAGTACACCTGTACACAGACACAATGACACACCTTTCAGGACGTCAGACACGCACCTGCACAACACTGACTAGTGTTGATTGGTGAAACTAGTGTAGACTGGTCTGACTCTTGTTGATTGGTCTGAATGATCTTGTATGTACTCACCAGACACAGCACCCCGAGCAGGCAGCGGGGGAAGCTGCGGGACGTCCAGGTGTGACACTTCTGAGCCGGCAAGTTGCAGGGCAGTGAGTCCAGGCTAGGGGGACGGTACAGACCCACCACATTGAGCATGCTCAGTGAGTCTGAGGACGGAGACTCCTCAGGGAGCTCCATGATGGTGATGACCAGACAGTCTGAGGAGCGGTGGGACGTCTCCACACCTCCTCCTGCTGCTGCTGATAGAAGACGGAGATCATAACCTTAATAACTCGGCAGAACAAACTTAAAATATAAACGTTTCTTAAATAAACTTGATGAGTAAGTTTACCCGTCAGACTGGTGGGACTCAGCACCACCTCCCCCCCACCTCCTGCTCCTCCTCCTCCTCGCCGGGCTCGGTCCTGACACGACAGAACCGCCAGGATGTGTCGGTCATCCTCCATCAACCACACCTGAAGAAGCAGAAGAAGAAGAAAAGACAGTCTGACTTAAGGTCGTCACAGTCTGACATCTGGAGGTGAGGAGGGAAGAGGAGAAGTCTCATCTCCTTGTTAAAAATAGAAAAGTAAAGTTGTTTTCATTGGAAAAGTAAAGTCTTACATGAACTGTCACCTTTTCATTAGAAATGTTAAGTCTCACCTCTTCTTCGGGGACGTGTGTCTCATGGCGACAGAACGGACAGCTGATGACGGAGGGTGACGACTCTCCTGAGAACCAGAAAAAAAAAATCAGAAAAGAGTCACATGACGCACTGGATGATGTCATATGGGTTAATTGCTGATCTGATTGACTCTAGTGAACTGAACAGACAGAGTTAACTGGTCATCGTGTTTTGTGTTGTATGGTGACTGCAGAATGCTGCTATCAATATTGATCCGTTGGTATGACCTCTGCTGATTGGGCAATGTCAGGGTTTTAGTGCAAGTTCAGGTCAAGTCACAGTTCCTTCAAGTCTTTTGCAATATTTGGACATGTAACTTGACTCAGACTTAAGGAAACAAGACTTTTCTGGAAGTATCAAGTCTTCTAAAAGACTTGGAATTGTGATTTTTCCAGATTAAAACCTCAAGTCAAGCCAAGTCCTCTTTTTTTGTGACTTAAGTCCGACTCAAGTCCACAGCTCTGGCTGATGTCAGGGGAACCATCAAATCATCTCTTCACAATGGATTCAAGACAAGTTCTGACAGGTCAAGTCCAAGTTAAGTCACCAGTTTTCATAAGCAAAAGAAAACTTTAAACTTGAATATGTTTTCTTTCAAGTATTGAATCAAGTCAAGTTGTTACAGAGTTAAATATCACATAAGACAAGTCTCACAGGAGTCAAGACCAAGTCAAATCTCAAGTCCTCATTTTTGTGATGTCTGACTTGAGTTCACATATAAAGTCCAAGCCAGATGTAGAGTCATTAAAGAAAGCTACAGTATGCTTGAGTTGAAACCTGCTCCTAAACATATCTTAATGTGGAGAGGTGTCGGAGGCCTCTCTGAGCTTGTTTTAGAGTCTCATGCTAGCACTGTGTTAATTTCTAGAACTTACATGTAGCAGCTTTTACAGACAACCCATAAAATATGACATTTTTAAGTCCAAATCCTCATTTTTGTGACATCTGACTTGAATCCAAGTCTCAGGTCTGCAGCTCGGGTCGATGTCGGGTAAACTCACCCATGTCGACCATCTTCTTCAGACACTTGGCACATACTCGATGCAGACAGCCCAGCAGTTTGGGTTTCCGGCTGCGGGTGTCGTAGCGGTTGTAACAGATTTTACACTCAAGTTCCTCCAGAGTGTAAACCAGAGACTGAGCCCAGGTCTGCACCTGAACACACCACGACAGAGGGTTAATAACCCTGAACACATCAGGACAGGTGAGTGTCTGCTCTGCTACACACTCCTGCTGTTTGTCCAAATTTTACTCACACTCTCAGAAGCAGCAAACATGAAGAGTATTTCTGTCAGAGCTGATGCTGCAGTGAAGGATGATGGGAGATCTTACCTTGCCCTCCAGCTCCTGGCCAGGCTCTGCCTCCTTCAGCTGGCTCATCCTTTTAGCTGTTGTCTTCACCTGAAGCAGAGGGGAGGGCCAGTGATGTGCAGAGCTTAACTCAATCTGAGGCTGTCACCTGACTGAGAGACAAAGAAAACGACTCTCCTTCAGTGAGATAAACAGAACAGCAGTGTGAATAATTATTTATTATAACTGAGGTGTTATTTGGACTCTGATTGTCTGATCAGTTTCTGCTGCTTTTTCCCTACACAGAGATGACCTACCTGACTTCAGATCAGCTGATCAGTCTGAGAGTCTGACAGGACGTCCATCTACAGAGAGACAGAAAGATCAGAGAGAGAGAGACAGGTCAGAGAGAGAGACAGGTAGTATATGAGTTGATTAAAACGTAAATACTGAGAAAATTAGTTTTTCAAATAATCCCGTGGGTTCATCAAGGTCCCTTACACTTTTCAATGTACAGATTACCAATTATCAAACTACTCGAAAATCTCCAGCCCCAGGACTTGACTTAGACAGAGGACCACCTATTACTGCTTTTGGAAACAGAGAATTTGAACATACTCCATGATTACTGTGAAAACTGGGCAATTAAAGTAAATCTAGATTAAACAAAAATTATATTTAAAAAAAAAGAGCACAAACTAAAAAATATCAATTTAATTTGGGAGAGACAACATTGAGCCATACAGTAGAGTATAGACACCGAGGCCTAACTATCACTGCTCCAGGACATGTTGTCAAAGCTGTAAGTGCACAGACAGATAAAGATTGTAGATCTTATTACAATATAAGAAAATTCATATTAAATTTAAAGATTTGGTTTAAAATGCTCCGAATTATTATTGAGCCAATGCTTTTGTGTGAAAGTGAAGGATTGACCCATTAATTACACAAGAGCACTGGGATTCAAACCCAGTTGAAAAAAATCCATCTTGAGTTTAAAATCTGCCCACACCACAGGTGCAGAGCAAAGCTGGGCCAATTCCCCATCTTAATTTAAATTTAAAACTACAGCCATCACAGAATACAGAATAACAAACCTTAACTTAGATTGAAACTGGTCGCCACAAGAGAATATGGCTGCAAAGAACAAAGAGAACTTGTTGAGACAGAAATTAATTTTCTCACAAAATGTCCAAAATAAAAAGAAATTTAGAGACTTCTTCCTTTTTATCAGTTTATTTAATCTTTTTCTATTAATTTATTTAATGTTTTTAGTAGTGTATTTAATATTTGTTATTAGTGTGTTTAATGTGTTTTTAATAATGTATTTAATGTTTTTATTAGTTTATTTAATCTGTTTTTAACAGTGTATCTTTGCGTGTGTCCTCGTGTTGTTTCTGTTTTATAATTTATGCTGCACCTTCTGATTAATAACGTATCTGTCAGATCTGATTTATTGTTTTTATTGATGTTAATTTGTTGGGCAGCCACACAAACACAGTAACATACGCAGAAACACACACTGTGTGCAGGGTATATTTATAGACTGCAGTTGTTATATAACTGAGGGGGGGGGGGCACTGGGGATGCTGACGTTGCTATGGCAACAGCTTTACCTGTTCCTGAACCTCATATTGGCCAATCAGATGAGTCAGATGCAGTCACATGTTGTTTGATCAGCTGATTCACAGATCAAAATATCATTAATGAAACTGATTTTAGCAGTTTGACTTTAAAGCTGCTGCTGAATGAAAACAAGATCAATCTGATTTTACATCATGACTTTTGTCTTTATAAAGATTCACTGTTAAAGCGACAAACAGAACATTTTTACTTTTATTTTTACTGTTGTCATTTCTGTGATGTTTTGCTTGTATTTTTTAATCTGTAGTCGTCATTAACAGTTTTTTATTTCTGTTACAACCTATACACAAACCTGCTCAAAGTGAGACAATTTTCTGACTGAATCATTTAATAACTGAAAACTGTGAAAACCCTGATTGGGTTCTCAAGGTTTCTAATGCGTTTCTGAAACATTTTGAGTATTTTTTTTCAAAGTTTTGAGGAAACTTTTGACAGTGAGCTTAAAAGCAGGTCTGTTTGAACCAATCACAAACGAGTGTTCAGTGATTGACAGGTGTGGAGTTGGAGGTTGAAATCCACCTGAGCTCCACCAGGCTTCGCCCTCTAATTACTGACAGGTAGGTGTGTTTGTGTTTCCCATCTGTAAATGAGGAGACACAGGGAAAGTCATGTGACATGTTAAACCCTGTCGACCACCAGGACCCACTGATACTGAACATAATCAACCTTGGGTAGATGTCATATCCTGTTGCTACACCTGCTCTATAAACCATACTCATCACATCAAACAGACAAACTGGAGTTAAGCTAAGCTGACAGATTTGCCCTGCTCCCAGTCTTTGTACTAAGCTAGGCTAAATTTCCACCTTTTTCCAGTTGTTATGGTAAGCTAAGCTAACAGTCCTGTGGAGGAGTCAGAAAAAATGTTGCTCCTTTACCTGACCTGGAGTCAGTCTCTGCTCAGTTTCTACTAATGATTTTACAGTACCTCACTTACTCATTAATTCATTCACTCACTCATTGATTAATTAATTAATTAATTAATTAATTCACTCACTCATTGATTGACTGATTAATTCATTCACTCACTCATTACCTGTTGGCTGAACCAACACTGCAGTAGTAAAAAAAAAAAAATAAGTTGCCTAGTTGCTTTATATTTTGTTGTATAGTTGCTGTACCTGTTGTTACTGTAGGTTTAGGTGCTGGCAGCCTGGATGTTGTCGGTCAGGCTGCTGTAGTCTCTGTCAGGTTGAAGCAACATGGTGGTCATTAGACAGCAACAGTTTATTAGCTAGTTGCTGGGGGTGCAGTAGCCTTACATGCTGGAGTCTGTCAGACTGAAGCCACACTGCAGCAACAGTCTGGTTGCTGTAGATGTAGTTGCTGTCTGTCTGGCTGTCCCTGTGTTGTCTCAGGTTGAAGCAACACTGCGGTGGTTGAACATTAATGCTGTGGTTGTTGTTGCTGTTGCTGTAGTTGCTGTATTGTCTCAGGTTGAAGCAACACTGCGGTGGTTGCCCGTCGTCAGTCTCATTAACAGTCCGCCGACGTCGCGCGACTCCTCTGACGAACAACAGCGGGAAACTACATGCTAACGGGCTACTGGAGCTCTGTCTCCGGTCTATCGCTCTGTCAGTTTGTCGGTTACCGGCCGCCGGTTGCTGTCCAGGGCTGGTCTCGGTGTCGGTGACTCACCGTCTCTCCTCCGTCTCACTGCGGCGCGCGGCCGGCGGCGAGAGCACGGGTTACCATGGCAACCAGCCCGCAGCAGGATGACGGGAAATCTCCGAGTGATGATCCAAGAGCAGAGAGGATCAATACCCTGTTTATAAGCGGTTAATACAGATTTATACGCACTTTATCCACAAAGGAAATTTAAAGAGTTGCGTTTTCCTCTTTAAATTAAGTCTGTTGGTTTTTTTCGTATTTAATTTGAATAAAGTGTGTTGGGTTTTTTGTCTCTCTTTTGTGTTTTATAACTGTCCCGTCATCACCATCAGCTGAGCTGCTGTGTAATACTTTACATTAGATTGATAATAAATAAAGAAACGCAGAAACTAAAATATTAAAAGACGATGTACATCCATCATCATCTTCATCATCATCATCATCATCATCACCATTAACAAGCGTCTCTTGATCTGATGTCTTTAAATCTGCATGTTTGGTGGAACTGTGACGGTTAACCAAAGAATTTGAGTTGGGTAACAATACAACTGTTTGTATAATTATATTTCCCCAGTAAGCACAATTTTAATTAATTATGTCCCAAACCTGTGGCCCTGCACACCCAACACAAATCATCCTTGTCCAGCTTTTTCTGTTTTATTAAATGTTTTAACTTCAAACATAAAGAGAAACAAGGGCTCCTAATTTGAAGGAAAAGAGCCCAACAATATGAACAACATCAATATTCAAAATTACTGTAATTTGTTATTTGTGGTAAACTCTTATATTTTTAAGAAGCATAAATAAATAATAATGAACATACCTGCTATTTTTTTTTCTTTTCCTATATTGAAAACACCCCACATCTGCTCAGACAGATCAGTTTTTTTTTCGTTATTAAAGTCTAAATTTGAATGTTTAGCTGCAGTAATAATCAAGTACTCAGATACTTTAATTAAAGTACAAATACAACAGTGTAAAAATAGGCTACTCAATCACAAGTATAAGTATTGTATTTAAAGTCAGTAAAATCCCACAAATATTATCAAAGCATCAGAAGCAACAAGCACTGGACATGCAGTAATTGTTTCTTTCAGTGTTTTAATATATAAAATATTATTGTATCACAATTATATTATCATGTAAACAGCATTTTAATAGCTGATCCGGTTGCAGCTGATCTAACATATATGATGGTATAATTGTGTTTTACACTGAAGAATGACAATCTTAAAAAATAATTATCAGCTGGTTATTAAGCCTTTTTTCTTAATATAATGAAATACAACTACAATGCTGGAGTAAAAGTACTCAGTTACTTTCCACGACTGATAAATATGAAGCTTTTTGTTGGAGGAACGTCGCTCAATGGAACTGTACTACAGGAACCCTTTTATGTTCCTTTGTCCAGGTAGGAGTAATTCCGCTGCGACACTCTACCGTCTGCGTCACTTCCTGTAACTGCAGATAAAGAAGGGCCTGGCGAGTGATCCGCGGGTCAATTTTTTGGGTTTGTTCGGTGAATCCGGCGGGAATCGGAGCCATCAGAACCGCAAACATGGTGAGTGTCTATTGGAGAGAGAGTCCACGGGCTCCCCGCCACGGGACTCTCCGTATTTTAATGAATTACGGTTTAATTGTGATGATGGCGGGAGTTTGAATGAACGTAAGATGAACGTCGGTGAAGAGCTGCAGCTCCGCGCGGGTCAAACCTATTAGTCAGATAATAATAATAATCAGTTCGTCGTCGGGTATCAGTCCCTTTGTCCGTTAACGAGCAACAAACAGTCGGTGACTTACTGTATGTTTGTTCTGTTAGCCGTTAGCACCCCAGTTAGCTTCCCGGTTATGTTATGGTCAGTTCGGTCTCCTTCATACAAAACGCAAATGCCCGAGTCGACGCTTGCGTTCAGTCTGAGTGTAAATACGGGTCCGTTAAACTACAGCCTGGGCTACTCACAGCCCGGTAACGGACTTGCTGAGTTTACGGACTGTAATCTTAGGCTAGCCCAGCTAATGGGGCTAACGGCTACACTCCGCCAGCCTTTAACAATGGGTCTGGGTGTTAGTCCGTGTCTCTGGGTCTGGGTCTTTTGTCGTCTTTCAGAAACCACAGCTAAAAAATAAAGGTTCAGGTTTTTTGTGCCAGAATGAAATAACATGTGGAACAAACTGACCTCACACCTGATTCTTCACAAACTACTCCAACAAGCTCCACATATTGATCTGATGCATAAAAAGTTGAAGAAGGAGCCGGGAGCAACTTATCATGATCAGAGTCTCATCAAAAGTCTCCACTCTATTGATCTACAAAAGGTTCACTGGTGGTCATGGAGAGATGTTGCAGAGTGATGCCTCTCCACAAACAATCTTTGGCAGAGTTCAGTTGCATTAACAGGCTGAAGTTTCACAGTTCACATGAATTATCTACAGATGATATTATCTACAGCCGCTGATGTTTCCTGCAGGTTTTCTACCTGAAAACTTACCAAGTGAGATTAAAGGTTCAGTAAGTCTTGTTACAAGTCTGAGGACATTACTGATCCCATCAGTATTCAAAGTGGAACCAGGTATCAGAACCCAACCCAGATCTATATGATAAATGTTTGTATTGTTGTATTGGAGTGGGAAGGTGACATCACAGTGACGGTTGTCTCTGATTGGTTTTCAGACGGTGGGCAAGAGCAGTAAGATGCTGCAGCACATCGACTTCAGGATGAGGTGCATCCTGCAGGACGGTCGCATCTTCATCGGCACATTTAAAGCTTTCGACAAACACATGAACCTGATCCTGTGCGACTGTGACGAGTTCAGGAAGATCAAGTAAGTTCAAATGTTGACCTGTCACCTGATCATTACCTTTGTAATATCGATTAAACTGTTTATTCATTCATTCATCTGAAAAATTTTCCTTTTCATCAGGTTAATCAGTCAATTAAAAACAGTCCTTAGTTTTGATTTCAATAATTTGACCTCTTCAGTCTTGTAAACATCATTTTGAATAAAGTTTTCTGTCCTCCCTTCTTTTGGAAGCCTCAGTTTTCATCATGTGGAAAGTTCAGAAGAATCCGGTTCCAGCTGTGACTGTTTTGTCAGACGCTCAGTATTGTTTATTAAAAACCTCCTTGAAGAGGAAACACCTCCTTCAGATAATGTGAAAACATCAGTTAGAGATGTGGAGACATTAGAAACTGAATGAATGAAACCACGTTTTAATCATGCTGTCAGTCCAGGGTTGTGGCCAAAGATCTGAGTGATCAGTGTCATCAGAGCGATCATCCCCTGCATATAAGTGATGCTTGTGCTGCGCACACACACTGACCAGCTGACCGCCATTAAGTGCTGATTGTTGTGTGTAGGTGTTGTGCTGTGTTTAAACGAGGGAGGAGGAGATAGACAGACAGAATGCGTCACTTAGTGTGGTTTGTTTAGTTTTAACATGGCTATAAAATGTATGTTATCCTGCTGTCATCACACATGGGTTTTTGAGAAAGACGCTCTCTTGCTTGCTCTTTGGTCTCTCTTTTTCCCGTAAACCTATGTCAGTCAAGGCCATGGCATGTTTTGTAATGAGTTTGTCTTTTTTTCTCTCTCCTTTCTTCAGGCCAAAGAACTCAAAGCAGCCGGAGCGGGAGGAGAAGAGAGTGCTGGGTCTGGTTCTGCTGAGGGGGGAGAACCTAGTTTCTATGACAGTGGAGGGCCCACCCCCTAAAGATGTAAGTATTACTTGTAGCCAGGTAACGGTACAGCTCAAGTGTCTCCGGCTTCGGTTAACCAAACCTGATTCTCAAAAAACGTTATTACAAACTGTTCATTGACAAGCTCCTGTCTCCTGTCCGTCTGTGTTCAGACTGGTATAGCCCGGGTCCCATTGGCAGGTGTAGCCGGGGGTCCAGGTGTGGGACGGGCAGCAGGTCGTGGTGTCCCCGCAGGAGCTCCAATGCCTCAGGCTCCAGCTGGACTCGCCGGTCCAGTCAGAGGTGTCGGTGGGCCTTCGCAGCAGGTAACCATAGCAACAACATCTCCTCAGTGCTCAGGTGTGTGTGTATGTGTTCAGGTGATGACGGCTGCCTTTGTGTGTCTAGGTGATGACCCCGCAGGGCAGAGGGACGGTTGCCGCAGCAGCAGCAGGTGCAAGCATCGCCGGGGCCCCCACACAGTATCCACCTGGACGAGGAGCCCCACCCCCGATGGGTCGGGGAGCCCCACCTCCAGGTGAGAGGAACTGTGAAGTCACATGTTTGTCATCACCTGTAGTGATCTGTTAACATGTATTGATGCAGCAGCAGGTTGTTTCTCAGCTTGATGAATCTGGATGTTTTACCAACTTGGAACAAGATCCAAAATGGGACTAAATATCAAACTCTACGCAGAGACCCTAGAAACCGATTAGTGATGACCTACTGACACCAGGAACCAGCAGGTTCACTGCACCCACAGGCTCAGACCGATGTTCCATCTTGTTCTCAGCTGATCTGCAAAATATTTGTTGATTCTTTATTTGTCTCCAAGTGTCTGATGGAGCAGATTAGTTTGTTTTAATCAGTTGAACGTGCCCAAGGCCTCGACATATTTTCTGCTCTATACGTTCATAAACCCACCTGCCCCTAAACCCAGGTGACCTACACTCAGTACTGTATGTGAACACCTCCTGTGTGACACTTGGAGACCTCAATCACCTGACTTGATTCTGTTTTCATTTTTCTGTCAGCTGATTTGTTGTTACCTGGCTCCTTTCCCTGCAGGTATGATGGGTCCTCCCCCTGGCATGCGGCCCCCTATGGGTCCTCCAATGGGGATGCCTCCTGGTCCCGGACGAGGAGCTCCAATGGGGATGCCCCCTCCAGGCATGAGGCCACCACCGCCTGGTATGAGAGGTAAGCTGTTACCATGGAGATGGGGTTGGTCAGCTCTTTGAGTGTAACATTGTTAATTGCATTATCGTTAATCATACTCGGTGTGAGCAGATCATGTGACCTCTTTGCTCTGGTGTTTTAGGACCGCCCCCTCCCGGGATGAGACCACCTCCCCGGCCCTGAAGAAGCCTCGCTCCGTCACTCACCTGTTGTATAGGTTTTTTTTTAAAAAGTTCTGGTTTGCGTTTGTCGGTTTGTTTTTTTTTTTTAAATAAAGTTCGCTCAGGATGTTTGATTTCAGCTTGGCTGTGTTTTCATTTTCCATGGTAACCAGTTCAATAAAGGTCTGGAGTAACAGCCAAGCAGAGAACAGATTACCTCATTAATATTTTAAACAAGAGATGGAGTTTGACAAACTGTCAACAAGATGACAATATTACAATGTGCACTGTACTGCCAATGTTGCTACTCTGAAAGCAAAGCTTAGCAATCTACCAATTACTTCACTCTGGAAGAAGATGAACTACAGTAAAGCGACTCTAGAGAGAAACCTAGTTTATTTGATTAAAGCTACTTAGAAAAAGTAATTCAAGCTACTTTGTAAAAAAAGAAAAATTATCAAGTTGACAATTTACATGTGATATGAAATTTATAAATAGATATAATACAAGAAAGTTGCATGCCAGCAAAATATGCCACTCAACTGAGTTGATTGTGAAAGGTGTCTACTTGTTCACTGGTTGTAACAAACAGACACAATAAAATAATCCTGTTCATGGGAAAGTGTAAGTAATGTCAGCTTTGATTGTGTAAACAATAATTGCTTTAAGTATGACCATGGAGATTCTTCCTAAGGCTGAGATTTGGGAGGTTTATCCATGATGATGTCAATGAGTAAGCATTAAGCAACGTCCACCCTTGGCTTTTACACATGCACTACACAAAGATCACAAAGTGTGTGGTGGTGATTGCCTAACTAATGTGTTGCCTGGACATCAGCTGGTCAGAGGGTTCAATTACAGGAGAGCAGGAAGATGAAATAATTTCTTTCCTTTTGTAGCTCAAACTATAACTTGGCTATACTATAACCTGAAGTACCATCAAGCTACTGCAAAATGTAGTTAAGCTACTTTTTTTTAATTACATGTAGTTCTTTACTGCTCAATGGTCAATATGTCAGACAGTTTGTTAAAACCTATACACACTGTTTACTCACCCAAAAATATGCTCTAAAACATTTCAGGCCAGACAAGTGTACATCAGTCTGTTGAAACAGGAAATTAAATGTAATGTTTTATGAAAACGGAAGGTGATGGGGAAAGGTCACACATAGAGCAACACTTTCAGATTTTTAATCTCTTCTTGTTTTATTGATAACTATAGACCATAGACAGGAGCAACTGCAGCACCTGACTCCGGCTTGCTCCCGCGAGATTTTAATTTCATGAGACACTGTCATGTTCTGTAACGCCGGCGAAAATCGGACTAAATCGAGAAATACAATTATAACCAGTCTTCTGTTATGAACAAAACTCATTAAGGAAATTTAACCAGCATGCATCACGTTAATATAATGGTATGCAGCGCCCCATGAAGTCGAACGCACCTTGTTTATGTCCTTGTTACTGCAATTAATAATTATAAACTTGAATTATACAGCGTGTGTCCACTTTGCTGTGAAAATAAAACTAACAAATACAGTGAGTTCTGCAGCTCATTATTTCATAAATTTTAAATGTTCAAAATCCCATTTTAATGTCAGATTAACAAAATCTCAGAGCCCAAATTTTGTGATTTTGCTCCCAGTCTCTTAAAAAAAAAACATTAACTACAACTTTAATGTTTTCATGTATTTATCGTGTAGAAGTTACAGCTCACACCTCATTATGAAAAGTTAAACATGGGGAGGAGACAGGAGGTCATGTGACCGTGTACTGTCATATGACCGCTGCGACTCTTCATTAGCTGCAGCTGCAGTCACAACGTTACCTGTGGAAAGAAGAAACCAGGTGCGGACAGAAGGTGAGTTGTCTCTTTGTCGACCGACAGAATCTCATTCATTTCTCTCTCGGGTTTTTAGTGTTTTGTGCCAAACTTTGCTGTTGTTTATGCGTGTTAGCAGTTAGCCTGAGCTAGCCTGCTTCCGGATGTTAATAAAACAAACGGAAACTAACTTCATTGAGTTAAACTGTGTGACTTGCATAAGCGTGTTTGAGTTTGTTGTTAGTGTCATAAGTTAGGAGTCAGTTTAATAGAGAAACAGCAGGTTAAAAACAAACTGCCCGCATGTTCCCTTATGCGTAATCTACCAGACTTCATTGAAAAACACCGGAATTTAACATTTATTTTGTCATTGGGCAAAAATAACCTCCTAATTTATAACGGATAAAACAAATTGTTAATCGGAGCCTTCTTGTGACAGATTCAGCTGACACCACAAACCTTAGTTCCTCTTTAAAATCATGTGTTTTACATAATACATTCACGGTTCTCAGTCAATCACTCACACATTACATCCTTCACAATACCACGCGCTTTAGACCCGGTTCCTTTAATCCCGCAGCGCCCCCTGCTGGAGATCTCTGCACTCACCTCCCACTCAGATGATCTGAATGTGACTTGACCAACAGATGAAGAGCTGAGCAGCCTTCATCTCTGGGTCGTTTTCAGACGCCAGTGATGATTGATGATGTCACTTCCTGTTTTTCAGCCTCTAGATTTCAGATGGACATGTTGTTGCTGTGTTACTTCCTGTCCTTTCTGCTGGGCGGTGACGCAGCTCGAGATGCGGATGAGGTGACTTATCTGCCCGGTCTGCAGAAACAGCCGAGCTTCAGACATTACTCTGGATACCTGAGTGTTGCTGATGGGAAACACCTGCACTACTGGTCAGTACCTGAGACACACACCTGACACATCATCTGATATTCACCTAAATCATAAAATATCAGCTGTAACAAACTCGGGGTGTTTTCATTTCTGAACACTTTCTGAAAAACAAAACAAACCTGAGGACACCTGTTGTCATGACTGGCTTTTTCTACCTGAGCATCAGTTAATCACCTGTGTACACTGTGTCACTTGAGCATCAATACATAGGCCAGTAAAGCCACACCGGAGTATAGAACACCTGAACTGACACACACCTGTACATTCACCCAACGTTGCTATGTCACCTACATGTTCACCTGAACCTTGCTGCGACCACCTGGGTTTTGGTACGTCACCTGAGCTTGTGGTTGTTTTTCAGGTTCCTGGAGTCTCAGAACAACCCGTCCTCTGACCCCGTGGTGTTGTGGTTGAATGGCGGCCCCGGATGCAGCTCTTTGGACGGACTGCTGACTGAACACGGACCCTTCCTGGTAGGTAACCTTTGACTCCACCCACTTAACCCGCACTCGCCTGTATCAGCGTTGGTGACCTCTGACCTCTGTCGTTTAAGATCCAAGATGATGGAGTGACACTGCAGTACAACCCGTACTCCTGGAACAAGGTCAGTTAAAAGGTTGCAGGGTAAATCTGCACGCCATCATGTGATTTGGTTAATGCGTTTGTGATTTTTCTAAAAGCTGATTGGTTCACTGTTTCCGAGCAGATTGCCAACATGTTGTACCTGGAGTCTCCAGCAGGAGTTGGCTTCTCGTACTCTGACGATCAGAAATATGTCACCAACGACACGGAGGTCAGTGACACGTCTGAAACTCAAGTCCTGATTGGCTCACAGGTGTTCAGGTCTTAAAAGTGTTTTTTCTCCTCAGGTGTCGATGAACAACTACCTGGCTCTGAAGGAGTTCTTCAGTCTGTTTCCGGAGTTCAGCAAGAACGAACTTTTCCTCACCGGAGAGAGTTACGGAGGAATCTACATCCCGACGCTGGCGGAGAGGGTGATGGAGGACCCCAGCCTCAACCTGCAGGTACGCACTGCAGTACTACACACTGGTACTGCAGTACTGCACCCTACTGGTATTGCAGTATTACAAGCTGATAATATTTCAGGGTGGAGACAGAGGTGTAGGATCACTGTTAGCCTGTGGAATGCTATCATTAGCAATCATGTTATCTGTATCTTGCCTGTCCTGCTAGGGCGTTGCCGTGGGAAACGGTATGTCGAGTTATGAGATGAACGATAACTCTCTGGTGTACTTTGCATACTACCACGGCCTGCTGGGAAGTCGACTGTGGAGCAATCTGCAGACGTTCTGCTGCAAAAACAAGACATGCAACTTCTTCAACAACCAGGAACCGAACTGCAGCGCCAGCGTAAGTCTGAACCGGTCTGAACCGGTCTGAACCGGTCTTCATACGCAGCCAATCATAACTGGTTTATAGTTAAATAAATAAAATCATGTCTAAACAAGACTGAATCCAGCGATGATCTATATTAGACTAGTTTTATATTACTAGTCTGGTTAAACTGGACTAGTTTTATATTACTAGTCTGGCCCTGGTTTAGGTCCAGATGTTCTGGATCTTATAGGAAGGTCAAGTCCGTCTGAACTGGTTTATAGTGAGTTAAATCTAAATTTTGTCTCAGGTGGGGGAGGTTCAGGACATCGTCTACAGTTCAGGACTGAACATGTACAACCTGTACGCTTCCTGTCCAGGTGGAGTCGGCCAGAAAGTCAGGTGAGCTGTGACCTTTGACCTCTGACTCATCATCATTGTTTTACTTTACAGAACAAATGTAAATTTATTTAATCCAAAACACAGAGTCTGTAGCTGCTGCTGCTGCTGCTGCTGCTGGACTTAAACTCACCAGCAGCCGGCGCAGGTGTCTCGAACACGGACAGGTGACAGGTGTTGACTTCTGTTATTGATTGTTTTATTGATTATCAGTGTTAACCAAGGCAAGCTGGTGATCAGGGATCTGGGGAACTCGTTCATCAACCATCCGTGGACTAAGCTTTGGAATCAGGTGAGTACGAAGTCACCTGTGTGTTTA
Source organism: Seriola lalandi dorsalis (assembly GCF_002814215.2). Classification (NCBI taxonomy): domain Eukaryota; kingdom Metazoa; phylum Chordata; class Actinopteri; order Carangiformes; family Carangidae; genus Seriola; species Seriola lalandi. The sequence goes on from NW_019524911.1 coordinate 438,614, forward strand.
CATCAAAGCTCACTCACCTGACGGATGGATACATACCTGCTTTTCCTTTGACTCTGTGCAGAAGTTCCGAAATCTGGCAAATATCCACCTGTCTGTCCGTCTGGACCCCCCCTGTACCAACTCCACCCCCTCCACCCTCTTCCTGAACAACCCGTATGTCAAAGCCGCCATTCACATCAGTCCCAAAGCCCTGGATTGGGTCATCTGCAGGTAACTGCAACCTGAAACTTGCCTGTGACACCTGTCCCATTTCACACCTGCACAACTCTGCACATCTGAGAAAAAAAAAAAAAAAAAAAAAACTACATACCTGTCCTATTGAACACCTGTTGACCTGTAAGTCAGAGCCACTCTACTCATCAGTCCTGAGGGTAATGTACACAACCTAAACTCACCTGTTGGACTACACCTTACACACCTGCTCACCTATCTGCAAGTAACACTACCCATCTTTCACACCTGTACAACCATACATCTCTCCTACTACACCTGTCCCGCTCCACATTACACTGTTGTTTATTGTCCCTGACTTTAGTGTGTGTGTGTGTGTGTGTGTGTGTGTGTGTGTGTGTTTCCCCTGCTGTGATTTGTCAATAAAGTTGTTAAAAAAACCTTTTTACCTCTTCCTTGTGTTGCAGTGCTGAGGTGAATCTGAACTATGGTCGTCTCTACATGGACGTCAAGAAACAGTACCTGAAGCTGCTCTCTGCTCTGGTCGGTGAACACACCTGTTTTTGTTTAACGTTTTAATTTAGTTAGACTCATGAGATAACATCCACTCTCACTTCAATTCAGTATAAAAGTGTAACGTGGATCACTGGTAAAATGAACAGCAGAGTAGTGACGGAGATGTGCAGAAAGGGGGGAATATAATAACTGGATTTCCACAGGAAGAAAAGAACTCCTGTGGAGTTCAGTGGCGCACTTGCTCAGAGACCCACTTCCAATCTGGTCCGAACACCGTCCCACTCGGTGACGGACTGTCAGTCTGTGTGGAGTCACACTCACGGCTCTGGAGGGTCTCTTAATTAAGAGGGAGGGTATAAATACAGCGGCAAACGTTGGGACACCCTCGCTTTTCTGCCACGAAAACGGGAAATTTTATCAGCATGGTGTTCAAACAACATGTTTCAGCTGCAGCGACGTGTTGTGATCCATCACCTGCTGGGTGCAGATTCTAGCGATGATGCAGCAGCAGGTAAGCACGCCGCTTCAGTTATTTGCACTCTTGTGTTTGCAGCATAAACGTTTTTTTTCGTATCTCCTCTTCTTCTTTTTTGTAAGTACATTTGTAAGACTACATGGTTTTACTATAAGATAGTTTTTAACATCTTGTGTAGCTTTACATTCATTAGATTGGACCTGGGTCTCTGAATGTGCTGATGTTTATATATAGAGAGAGAGAGAGAGATGATGGAGTCAGATGTTTAACAGTGACAGGAACTATAGAGCTCAGCTGGTGATTAGCTGATGGGTGTGGCCTGTTAATCCAGGTGTGTGTGTGTGTGTGTGTGGTGCACGTCCTTGTTAAAGTTTTGTGATGTTCTCTGCAGAAGTACCGTGTCCTGGTGTATAACGGAGACGTGGACATGGCCTGTAACTTCATGGGGGACGAGTGGTTCGTGGAATCTCTGCATCAGCAGGTAACTTCCTGTTAAAGTTAATAATCAAGTGGGTCCAGTTGTGAAAGGCAGTTAGAATAAGGTACAAGGTAGTCTCAAAGTGTGATGCCAGGTGTCTTCAGGTGTAGTAACCTCAGGTGTCTTTCAGGTGGAGGTCCAGAGGCGTCCATGGCTCTATGATGATAAAGACGGTCGGCAAGTCGGAGGCTTCGTCAAAGAGTTTGACAACATCGCCTTCCTCACCATCAAGGTAAACACCTTGTTTATCATTATCAGCTGACCATCTTTATCAGGTCTGCTGCTGCTCACCTGTCTGAGTTTTTAATGTGTTTTATTGATGGTAGGTCTCATGATGTTTGATCCACATTCTGCACAGGTTGCTCATCTGTGATCTGTTTTACTGTTGATTGATTTATTGGTGATGGGAGGGTTGTATTGTTTAGACTCTGCTGCTGACCTTTGACCTCTGTCCTCCTGCAGGGTTCTGGTCACATGGTTCCAACAGATAAACCAATTGCTGCCTACGCCATGTTCACCAGATTCATCAAGAAACAACCCTACTGACCTCTGACCTCTGCGAGTCACCGCTCCCTCTTTCTCTTTGTTCTGTTTGAACTTCTCAGACAGCAATAATTTTTATTTGATCTTTTTTTTTTTTTTTCTTTTTTTTTCTCACTGCCAGCCAATCGGTACAGCTCTCCTGTGTTGCCTGGCAACAAGATTATTGCTTTAGGAAATTAAAAGTCTCAACCTCAGCCAATCACTCACTTGGTGGCCGTGGAGACCTTGTGTGGTTTTCATGGAAACGAGCACTGCCGTCAGTCTGTCCGTTGATTTTAATGTGAAAAGTATTATGGTGTATTTTTTTTTTTTTTTTGATTTAAAGGGAAAAACCACAAAATAAAATTTAATTCAAAACGAGGACTCGACTGATGTTTTCATTTCATCTGGACCTTCTCTGACTGTTGTGGGAAAAACCTGAACCAGCAGGGATTTTTAGTTGTTTAAAGGTGCTAACTTTGTGTCTCTCAGTCTGGGGGTCCTGTAGCAGGGATGGGTGGGTGGTCTCATACTGTCCATAGATGTCTGAATTCTGTTTAACCTCTGACCGTGGTGTGGTCACACTGAATCAGACTCATGTTAACCCTTTGTATCGACTCTAGATCCAGTTCACTGCAGAGTGGGCGTGTGTCTTTAGTGCAGAATGAGAAGAAAATTGCACAGTGAGCTTTAAATACTGTCGGACTCTGACGGCAAACACCACCCTGCATGTTGATGCTGCGTCACTCTGATTGTTGACTGTAAACTGAAACTGTCCTGGTACACAGTACTGTACTGTCACCTGCCAGTCACAGCTCAGGGCGAAGAGGGCACAGGCTCTACTTAAACTGATACAGTGAGAAGAAGTGTGAAGTTTCCCAGCTTACCCTGAAGGCAGCGGCAGGAGGAGGTTTATGTTTTTGACCTTCAATGAGACTGGACTGATTTCACTGTTTGTGTTTGCATGTCAGCTCAACGACTCACCTGCTGCTCACTCTCCTGGACTCACCTGTGCAGGTACGACATTTCATCTCTTTCTGTGACATTAATCTGTGAGACAGACTGAACAAGTGTCTGATGGTGGTGAGTTCACTGTCACCGTTTAAATCAGTTTTTAACTGTTAGTGTCAGAGTTGAAATCTAACCTCCCGTGGAGTCGCAGCAGGTGTCTTCAGGTGTCTGGCCTGGGTTTGTTACTGGTGTCTCATGAAATCACTTTTTTTTTTCTCTCTACTTCTCTGAAACAAACTGATCTCTGACCAGCCAGATATGATAAGTAGATACATAAATAACCAAGTGCATTATGGGAAATGTAGCATCTAGTCTGTCTGTCATAACAACTGAAGAGACCAAGTGAAGACCTGCAATAACTCTTTAACCTTACTGAAGAAAAAACCTGAAGCCTTTTCATCAACTGAAAAACCATTTGTTAACTTATTAAACTTATGTCTGTCTCTGTCTCAGGTGTCTAGGTGAGCTTTGATTGGCGGGCCATGGACCAATCACTGTCCAGTGGGCGGGGTCATATGAGCGTGCTCAATTGTTTCCCGCCCTCCGTGGGCAGAGACATTGTGGTTGCTGTGTTGAAGCCCCTGGGAGCCACCCTGGGAAACCCTAACAACCACAGCCTGCTGCATACAGACAGACAGGTGAGTGTGTGTGTGTGTGTGTGTGTGTGTGTGTGTGTGTGTGTGTGTGTGTGTGTGTGTGTGTGTGTGTGAGAGACCTGTATGGAAAGTTAAACACACACTCAGGTGTTGATCTGTAATCAGTGTTTGTTGAGTCTAAAAATCATTCACAGAGTTGCACATTAATTTACGACAGGCCCGCTTCACTTTGAGACAGATGTTCCCAATAAACTGGACACAGAGTTTGTTTGAACTGCAAATGGCATCACAACAGCTGGAAACATCTGACCCTGTGGCTGGTTTAGAAATCTGTGCTTGTGTCTCCAGGTGAAGTGGACGATGGAGGTGTTGTGTTACGGTTTGACTCTCCCATTGGACGGAGACACAGTCAAACTCTGTGTTGATGTCTACACTGATTGGCTGATGGCGCTGGTTTCCCCAAAAGACTCCATCCCACCGCCAATCAACAGAGAGCCCAACCTTTACGTTCAGAAGATTCTCCGACACCTGTACAGCCTGTTCTTGGCCAGGTAGACTGTCACACCTGAACTCAACCACTGACACGTCGCAACACTGATCCCACACCTGATCCCCACAGGAGGAACCCTTTACTAAGGAACCCACGACCTTGTAACCTTTAATGAGCCAGTCACCTTAAAGTACCTGGTGACCTTTATTGACCCCATGACCTTTCCTTAAGCCAGAGTATTTATGACAATGTATTCTAATCTAATAAAGTCTTGTCGCTCTGCCCCCTCTTCAGGTCAGACCAGGTGAGTCCGGTCTACCTGTCTCTCTGTCAGCAGGTGTTGTGTGCAGTGCGCTTATTGGCCAGAGAGAGCACTGTGATGAGTAGAGACACCTGGGAGACTCTGCTGCACTTCCTGCTCCGCATCAACCACGCCATGCTGGCTCCTCCCACTGCTGCAGGTGAGACAATGACCCCACGCCCTTTGTGTCCTCGCTTGTCTCTCATATTTCTCACCACTCTCTCTCACCTGTCTGTCTCCCAGCAGTTGGTGTGTCTGACCTGTCGATGGCGGTCCACTTCGAGGTCTTGTTGCTGTCTTGCTCTCGGTGTTTCCCGTCTCACTCGCTCTGGCAGATGTGCAGACAGATGTTGAGCGGCTGGCGACATCAGCCTGTGGTGGTGGATCAGTGGAACCGAGTCGTTGCAGCTTTAACCTCCAGGTTTGAATCAGTTTGTAGGTCTTGTCCATCGTCTCAGGTTATTCATGTTGACACAGGTGTGTTGTTGTTCTCTTATGTTGTGTTGTTTGTTTTGTTATGTTTTTGTTGTTGTTGTTGTTGTTGATTTTGTTGTTGCGTTCTTGTTGTTGCATTATTGTTGTTGTTGCATTGCTGTGTCGTATTGGATTGTTGTTTTTGTTGTTGTTGAGGTGTTGTGTTGTTTGTTTTTGTTATGATGTTGTTGCTGTTGTGCTGTTGTGTTACATTGTTATGTTGTGGTATTGCTGTTGTGTTGATATTATGTTGATAATGTGCATTGTTGTTGTTATTGTATTGTGTTCTTGGTTTTTGTTGTTGTGTTGTTTATGTTGTTGTCATTATGTTGTGCGTTCAGGCTGTTGCTGCTGACCTTCGGTCCGTCCTTCCCTGAGTTTAAAGTCCCAGATGAGGACGCGGCTCTGATCCCTGCAGACCTGGACGACGACAGAGTCCCTCAGACCTGGTTCAGGTTCCTGCACATGTTCAGGTAACACGTCTTTAAGTCTCTGTGAATCATCTTTTAATATCTGTGAAACATGGTTGAGTCTTTCTAGTTTCAGGCTGCACATGTGACGTGTTTCTTGCTAACACTCACTCTCTGCCTCCTCTCAGTCACCCGGTGGTTGTTGGTTCAACTCCTTCTTCTCAGGAGGAGGTGTCAAGAGGAGGACGCAATCAGCTGCCTAAAATCTTCTTCAGAGCCATGAGAGGAGTCAGCACACTAGTTGACGCCTTCCTTGGTACTCTAACTTATGTCCTCTGATCCTCATCTGACCCCTACCGACCCTGATCAGACATCTACCTAACCCCTGACCCCCACCTGATCCCAGACCACGAACTAACCCAGGAACTACTACCAATATATCCCAACATTTAAAGGACCGTTGTGGTGTTTCTGCATATTGGATCCTGTTTATTACAAACCACACAGTCTGACCTTCCTGCTTATCATTTCCCGAATCATCCATCAGTTTATAGATTTCTTTCTCTCCATGCAGCCGTTGGTTTCACTTCATTAATATGGAAATAACTTTTAAAAACCAGAGAGAAAATCCATGACAGTTAAAGTTTACTGTTTTATGGTTTACCCACTCACAGTGCTGCATGCGGAGGAAGTGAAGAATAATTTTACAGCCCCAATCTTACTTTTGATGTTTGGACCAACATGTGAACAAAATACTGAGTAAATGATGTAGTAGTAAATGTTCACTTTATTTCCACAGGTGTCTCAGTGGTCAATAAAGAACCAACGGAGCTGCTGCTGCCAAACACTGGTATACACACATTACCTACACACTGGTTTACACACATTACCTACACACTGGTTTACACACATTACCTACACACTGGTTTACACACATTACCTACACACTGGTTTACACACATTACCTACACACTGGTATACACAGGCTGTCTATATATAATGGTATACACATGTCACCTATATACCTATATGCTTTAGTTGATGTGTTTCTCCAGGGCTGACAACAAGGATCCATTTCAGAGACCGGTTGCCATCTCTTGGTAAACCAGATTAATCCAAATTGATCATGTCAATCTGATCAATAAGCCAATCAAAGCAGAGCCACTGAGAACCTGGTCTGGACTTGATCGATTAAAGTTAATTTTATTGACCACATTAATCAAAATCAAACTTTCAGTCTTACCTGTGATGTTCAGTGTTCAGTTTGAGGATGTTTGTTTTTCACCTCGTCTCCTCCCAGGTGTTGCTGTGACCAAAAGCCCCTTCAGAGACCTCCTCCCCTCCTATGGTAAGCCCTGCCCCCGAGCCCTGATTTGATTGGTGGAATTGATCTGCAGTATTAGAACAGGGTGGTGCTCATGTTGTGTGGTTTCCTCAGGTTTCTCCCGGCCTCGTTCGGGCAGTGCCCCGCCCACCCCAGTGAACGTACTGAGCTTGCCCAGTGCCCCTCCCTCAACCACGTCCCCCCCTATGCACAGGCGACTAAAACCTGCGCATGTTTCCAAGGCAACGGGCAAACCTACGGTATGACATCTTTATCCACCCAGGTACATGTCCCTTTACCTCCCCAGGTATGCAGTGGGAAGAAAGAGTTCACTTCTCCCTGACATTATCCTGTAGAAGACCAAGGTAAACGTGTCCAGGCCCAGCTTCGTCCTGCAGGTTATCCATTGAATGATGTTTTTAATATGGAAGAACAACACAATAATCTGTGTTTTTACTTCAAATAGTTCGTGTTTGTTCATTATTGTGATGTAGATGAAGATCTGAACATGTTATAACTTCTCCTTTTTTTTTTTGATAATTTTCTTTATTGGAGGTAGTTTCACAAGTCGATAGATGTGTATAAGAGACAGCTATTGACCCCATGACCTTTCCTTAAGCCAGAGTATTTATGACAATGTATTCTAATCTAATAAAGTCTTGTCGCTCTGCCCCCTCTTCAGGTCAGACCAGGTGAGTCCGGTCTACCTGTCTCTCTGTCAGCAGGTGTTGTGTGCAGTGCGCTTATTGGCCAGAGAGAGCACTGTGATGAGTAGAGACACCTGGGAGACTCTGCTGCACTTCCTGCTCCGCATCAACCACGCCATGCTGGCTCCTCCCACTGCTGCAGGTGAGACAATGACCCCACGCCCTTTGTGTCCTCGCTTGTCTCTCATATTTCTCACCACTCTCTCTCACCTGTCTGTCTCCCAGCAGTTGGTGTGTCTGACCTGTCGATGGCGGTCCACTTCGAGGTCTTGTTGCTGTCTTGCTCTCGGTGTTTCCCGTCTCACTCGCTCTGGCAGATGTGCAGACAGATGTTGAGCGGCTGGCGACATCAGCCTGTGGTGGTGGATCAGTGGAACCGAGTCGTTGCAGCTTTAACCTCCAGGTTCGAATCAGTTTGTAGGTCTTGTCCATCGTCTCAGGTTATTCATGTTGACACAGGTGTGTTGTTGTTCTTTTATGTTGTGTTGTTTGTTTTGTTATGTTTTTGTTGTTGTTGTTGTTGTTGTTGTTTTTGCTGTTGCGTTCTTGTTGTTGCATTATTGTTGTTGTTGCATTGCTGTGTCGTATTGGATTGTTGTTTTTGTTGTTGTTGAGGTGTTGTGTTGTTTGTTTTTGTTATGTTGTTGTTGTTTTTGCTGTTGTGCTATTGTGTTGTGCCGTTGTGTTTTGTGTTCTTGTTGCATTGTTGTTGATTTTGTTGTTGCGTTCTTGTTGTTGCATTATTGTTGTTGTTGCATTGCTGTGTCGTATTGGATTGTTGTTTTTGTTGTTGTTGAGGTGTTGTGTTGTTTGTTTTTGTTATGATGTTGTTGCTGTTGTGCTGTTGTGTTACATTGTTATGTTGTGGTATTGCTGTTGTGTTGATATTATGTTGATAATGTGCATTGTTGTTGTTATTGTATTGTGTTCTTGGTTTTTGTTGTTGTGTTGTTTATGTTGTTGTCATTA
>NW_019524911.1:447077-462163 GCF_002814215.2 Seriola lalandi dorsalis
ATGCACAGGCGACTAAAACCTGCGCATGTTTCCAAGGCAACGGGCAAACCTACGGTATGACATCTTTATCCACCCAGGTACATGTCCCTTTACCTCCCCAGGTATGCAGTGGGAAGAAAGAGTTCACTTCTCCATGACATTATCCTGTAGAAGACCAAGGTAAACTTGTCCAGACCCAGCTTCCTCCCAGCATCCCACCCATCCAAACATCCCACCCCTCTCAGGAGAGAACAGTTATCTTTAAACAAGTAGAAATTCCAAGCAATCAATTCATACAAGTATATGAATATACAAATAAGGAAACACAAAAAAAAAAACAAAGACAAAAAAAAACCAGAAAAAAAACTTCTCCTTTCTTGTTTTGGTTCGTTTGAACCATGTTCTGACTTTTGGGTCTCCTCCTTCTCTCCTCTCAGATGTCTTCCTCCTCCCATCCTCCCTCCTCCCCTCCCCCGCTGTGCTCCAGTCCCCGACCCTCCCCCTCCCCCCTCAGGTGTGACGTGGACTCCCTCCTGCACCTGTTCGGCTGCTGGTTGTTTGATGCTGCTCTGATCAACAGAGACTCTGGTCTGTTTGGCTAGTACTCTGTCTGTACTACAACAGTAGTACTACAGTAGTACTACAGTAGTACTACAATGCTACACATACTACATACGTGAAGCAGCTGCAGGTTACCACATGATAAACCCTGTGTCTCCTTCAGCTGGTCACTGTGATGTCACTGTGATGTCAGAAAGGTGGGCTGCAGGTCGAGCTGAGGCCTGCGGGACGATCTGCAGGATCATCACCTGTAAGAAGACCGCAGAGGACATCCTGCCTGTCTACCTGTCCAGGTATATGTCTGCTTACCTGTCCAGGTCTAGTCACCTGTCTTTGGACTGTGTTATGATCATGTCCCCCCGCCCCCTCCAGGTTCTACATGGTTCTCCTGCAGGGTCTCCAGGTGTGTGAGGGGGCGTGTTTTCCTGTCCTGGCCTCCATCCTGCTAAACTCCACCTGTCTGTTCTGCTGTGACCTGAGAGGAGTCAACATGCTGCTCCCCTCCTTCATCTCAGCTCTGGAGAGCGTGCTGCTCGACAGGTACAAGTACTGCAAGTACTATTAATATTATTAATTACTGTGGATACTAGTACCAGTACTGCACACATTACTACTCTGAACATGAATAATAAGTGTAAGGAGTTCAAAATAAAGACATGCATTGTAAGTGCTAGTTGGGTCATGTTAGGGTGTGTAGGAGAGGAGGTGCATTTTCAAGAGATTCCTAAAGATAGAGAGGGACGTCCTTGCTCTCATAGTATTCGGTAGCTTGTTCCATGATCGGGGAACCACAGACGAGAACAGTCTGGACTGTGATGGCCTTGTTTGCAGGGGTGGCAAAGTCCAGGCGGTAAAGTCCAGGTCTTGTTTCCGCTGTGGTCTCTGATGAATCCAGTTCAAGTCACACTAACATGAAATCCATTCAACAAATACAGAAAGTGATAAACTCACTTCAGTCAGAGCATCCAGACACAGATTTACAGAAGAACCACACACACATTAGCTGAGGTGATCAACTTTCACTTCCCAGTTTCTCTTCAGCCACACTTTCACTTCCTCTCTCAAACTGAGGTTATCTGTGTTTTAATGTGAGGTGGTTTCACAGACAACAATCACTCCAGGCTGACGGGCTGTGAAACTGGCCTGTGAGATCCTCAGGGACTCTGATGTTACAGATATTACGACCCACACTGATGTGTAGTTGTAGCTCTGTCCGTCACAGGTAACCACCCACCTGAGCTGTGGGAGCTGCTGTTTGTGATCCAGCACAATGAGGACAGACTTGTTCTGAGAGATATGAGTCAGAACAAGAGAACCGCAAACCTCCTGTCTGCACCCAGACCACTGTCAGACAAACTGTTCTAATGTGAGTCATTACGAGCAGATCTGAACGCAGGTCCCTGTGGGTACAAACCTGTTTCAGCCAGTTTCCCTGTCCCATGTCAGTCCAAGTCCTGCGGTCTGCAGCAGGACTACAGTCTCACGTCTGAAACATGCAGCAGTAATGTGTTCATCAAGCAGGAAGCGTAGTCATCCCAGCACTGCACTTACACCTACAGATACAGTAAAGTCCAGGTCCAGCTGTGACTGCAGGTAACACTCTCTCTCTCTCTCTCTCCCTGTGTGTCTATGTCTCTCGCCCAGAGAGCTGTTGAGGTTTAAGAGTTTTGTGAGTCCGGTGGATTTGAGACGAGCCTCCATCCTCATCCTGCTGTCCCTGCTGCCCCTCTCTCTGCAGTTTGGATCTGTCCAATCTGAGGTAACCTCCCGTCCACCTGGTTAAACACCTACACACACCCGTGCAGATATGACCAGGACCTCACAGGTATACGATAAGAACATCCAATAATAACCACCAGCTACAGTAACGTTCACCTGTGTGTGTGTGTGTGTGCGCGTGTGTGCGTGTGTGTGCTCAGGTGTTACTGGACAGACAGTTCGGGGGTAATGATGTCACAGCAGGCAGCTTCCTGTCTCTGAAGCCCCGCCTCATCGGTGTTCTGATTGGAGCTCTGCAGACGGAGAGCAACGCCTCCAACACACAGGTGATCCTGGGTCAGTCACAGATCCTGGTTCCTGTTTACAGTTTGAAACAGTAGAACACGAACCACAGGTCTGATTGTTCAAATGGTTTCTGTTGAACTGATGCAGCCGCCATGTTGAACCTGGTCCAGGACTTGGCTCTGGTACAGGCGGCAGGACAAACTCAGCAGGTGAGTCTGCTGACATCTGCTGACATTGCTGACATCTACTGACATCTACTTCTGACTTCAGGGCACTTTTCATGTAGAGCAGGTCTAGGTTTCTTCTAGAACTTGTAGATAATAACACACAGTGCTGACCTGAGGATGTGTGCATGTATCGGCCTCCAGGGGGCGCCAAATGGACTTTACTCTGTTATTCTGGGTTTTCCAGGAAACTCAGTCCCACCGTGGTGGAACCAGTAGAGCCAGATGGACTGGGGGAACCGGGGAAACCAGTGGAACCAGTGGAAACAGACGAACCAGAGGAGCCAGTGGTTAATGATGATCATTTGGATTTTAACTAATTGTTAAGTTGTAATTGTTTGTAATATTGACCCAGTATGTCGTGGAAATCTGACAGTGACTGAGTTTTTTTGTATGTGTGTGTGCATTGCCATGACAACCAGCTGTCCAATCAGATGCTGCAGGGGTTCTGTGGGTTCAGTTTGTGCGTCTGCTCACTCAGCGTTTGACGTCTCAGTGGAGGAACGAATCAGCAGTTTGTCTGTCTGCACTGGAAGTACTGGGAGGACTGGCGAAGGTGGACACAGACGTGCACACACACACTCTCTCTCTCTCTCTCTCACACACACACACACCTGAACCATCTGTAACTCTGTGGTGTGGTCCTGCAGGTGGAGGTCAGGGTGGAGGAGTCGGAGAGGAGGCGAGCAGTCAGTTCTGTCTGTACTTACATCGTGTTTCAGTGCAGTCGTCCTCCTCCTCTTCACTCCAGAGATCTTCACTCCATCATCGTCGCTGCTTTCCACTGTCTAAACATCTGGTTAACTAAGCACCCCGCCATGTTAGACCACCAGGTAACTCACCAACAGACAGATAACTGTATATATTATACAGACAGGTGTACAGACAGGTGTGTACATACATACAATGTATTAGGTGTGTGTTGTACATTTAGTTGTGTGTGTTTCAGGAGTGTTTACTGGAGATTCTAGAGATTGTGGAGTTGGGGATTTCAGGCAGTAAGTCCAGACAGGAACAGGAAGTGAAGTGTAAAGAAGAGAAAGAACTGAATCCAGCCTCTCTGAGGGTGAAGGAGGCAGCTGAAGCCACACTGAGCTGGTGAGCAAAACAAACACACTCTGAAACATCTACACTGAAACATGCGATGCTGTTTCCACAGAATGCAGATGTGGAGAATAAAGTGCTGCTTTGATTTTAAAAACAGCAGATGTTTCTGCTTGAAGTGAAGGATTAACTTTTTCGACCTTAATCAGACCAGAGTTCTCTCTCTTTCTAAAACAAAACCTTGACCTTTCCCTGATGTGAACCCATTTTTACTTGCCTTGCCTGCGCACATGTTGAAATATATATTCAGAGGGTCTAACAAAAAACCTGCTCTTTATCCATATCTCAGTGTCATGCAGGTTTCAGGAGGATTCCCGTTTGTTGGAGGTGTGCTGGATGAGGACGCTCTGATTGGCTGCTCTAGTTTGAGTGACAGCAGTGTGAAAAAGTTCAGATATTTTGTGGTGGACAGCTCGGTGATTCTCGCCATGCTGGAGGAACCACCAGTACCTGAACAGGGTTAGTCCTGACTCACAGAAACACAACATATTCAAGTACAGAAACTCCAGTTCTCCTTTGAAAACAACTTAAATAATCACGTATTTGAATTTTTTGTGATTCATTCTCAGTGAGTTGGCTGATCGATCAATCATTCAGATACTGTTTTTAATGTATGTATCGTTTGTGCAGCATCATGTCCATCGCTCACAGTGCTGATCAGAGGACCATCAGGGCGTCACGGCTGGACTCTACAGCTACACCTGGAGCCCAGAGAGGGAAGAACACCTACACAGGTAACCACTTACACTTGCATCACCGAGTAGTATAACAAACACACAATAATAGCAATAATAGCGATGTAAGAACTAAACGCAGTGTGTTTCACAGGCTTCAGATCAGTGTTTTATCCTTATTGTCTGTTGATTTTTTGCAGAAAACTCGAACCCCAGAACACTGCGGTGTAGCCCAGGAGGATTCTGGGATACGATGTGGTTTCAAACATCAGGTGTTTCCTGAAAACATGAACAGATTTCCTTCATATAAAGCAGATCTGAGTATTCCAGCCCTGAACAATGCCATTACTGAGGAGGTAGGAACCTCAACCAGGTCAAGACCCTGGTCTGACCCGGAACCAGAACCTGTGTTCGTTCAGTTACAATTGATGGTTGTGCTTTACCTGTGCATATCACCTGTGGCGTTCCTGAGGCACCATTGTAAGGTCCTCTTTCTCCAGCTACATCGAAGTCAGTCAGGTGTTCTTTACCTGTTCTCCACGTGGTGTTTTTTATGATAGCTGTTATGTATGATGAGTCATCACCTGGCGTCAGGTGTCAGTCAGGTCTAAACTCCTCCTCTGTCAGGTTCATCGGCAGTTGGAGCGTCTGCGAGCAGTGCTAAAGAGACAACGCCAGGTTGAGGATCGGCTACAGGCGAGTGGTCTGTCGGTTGTCATGACGACCTGCAGGCCACCGCCTCCGGTCACTAACTTTCAGACGGCAAGACTGTTCCTGTCCCACCTCGGTCTCCTGACACCTGAGACCCTGAAGGTACAGAGGACACGAGGACAGGACAGACATCGATTCAGTGAGTTATTGATTCATTTAGACATGTCTGTCTAACCTGTCTCCCTCTCACCTGTCCGTAGGATCCAGGTACCAGCGGTGTCCCAGCTCAGCTGGTGTCTCTGGATTCGTCTCTTCCAGGATTCTCAGAGGATCTGAGACGTTTGGATCAGATGCCGTTCAGAAACTGTGACTCTGCCTTTGTCTTCTACATGAAAGCTGGACAGAGGACAGCTACTGAGGTCATACACACCTGTCTGTCTCACCTGTCCGTCAGCTGCTAAGGTTATACTCACCTGTCTGTCTCTCTGTAGATCTTAAGGAACGTTGAGTCCCGGTGCAGCGTCCCATCTCACTTCCTGGACTTCCTGTCTTCTCTTGGTCGGCCGGTGGAGGTGGGGCCACGACAGGGGAGAGCACCAGCTCCAGCAGTCCGAGTGAGCAGACAGAAAATGTCAGGTGACCGAGGTCATCAGAGGTCACTCTGTACTCCCTGTACCTGACTGGTTGTTTTCTGTCTCCCAGAATTCCCTGCTGTGCTGGGTGACAGTGGAGGGGGCGTGTTTAACGGAGAAAAATTTGTCCTGATGTTTGCTGATGCTCTGACGGAGCTCACCTTCATCGTCCCATCAGTGTCCCACAGTCAGTGTCTGATGATGTCACAGTCAGAAAATGTCTCTAGTGATTAACATAGTCAGTTCCTCCATGACCATATAAGGAGACGAGCTGTTCTTTTATATATTTTTTTGTATTACTAAATGAACTTCCTTTTTGTGTTTTGAAGCGGTTGATTGGTTGAAGAATCCAAAAGAGGCGGAGCCTCTGACTGAGTCATCATGCCACATGCAGAGTCACTCTGAGCTTGGCCGAGACCCCACAGTACGTCTCTTCAAAATAAAAGCTTTTTCACTTGGTTATCACTGACCTGTCTCTCTCTCTCTGAACTGTATGTATGTCTCTGACCTGTCTCTCTCTCTGAACTGTATGTATGTCTCTGACCTGTCTCTCTCTCTCTCTGTCCAACCTGACCTGTCTAACCATGACCTGTCTGTCTCTCTCTAACCTGTCTGTCCAGAGTTCTCCAGTCGAAGACAGGAAGTCTTTTCCTTTTGTGTCGTCGTTCGTTGGCTCTGAATCTAAACTGCTGATAGTTTGGGTCGAGCGGTTTGACGATATCGGTAAATAACTTTATTATTAAAGTTAGTATTAGCAGAGATTGGGGAGTGACCTTCATCTGACTGGTGACTTTGTGTTTCAGAGAGTTTCCCTCTGTCTGATCTGCTGTCAGAGAGGAAGACAGGAACATCGGCTGGGTAAAACACAGACAGTCCACCCTCTAACAAACTGATTCAGTCTGATTCTTTAACAAACTGATGACATCTGTCCATCAATCTGTCTGACAGCGTCTCAGACGTCCAGCTGATCTTCATCCATCCTCTGAAAACTGGACTCTACCGGATCCGTTTCCATGAAAACGTCACCAGCAAGTTCAGTTTAGTTGTTCCACTGGTCAATGGGAGTGTGGTCAGCAAGAGGTCACTGGGTAGGTCTATCACCTGTCTGTCTGTCTGTCTGTCTGTCTGTCTGTCTGTCTGAGTATGACCTGTCTCTCTGTAACCTGTCTGTCTGTCACATACAAAACCAGAATTACTTCTTCCTGGTTGTATCCCTCCGCCACTCAGACTAGTTTCAGATTACATCTCTGTTTATCCAGAATCATGTAAAATCTTGAAATTTTGTTATAATTGCCGTGTGAAGTCTTGAGTAATGGCTAAAAAATGTTTTCTTAGGTCACTGTGACCTTTGACCTTTGACCACCAATGTCTAATCAGTTTGTCCTTGAGTCCAAGGGAATGTTTTTTACCAAATTTAAAGGGATTCCCTTGAGGCATTCTGGAGGTATTGCATTCACAAGGCCAAAATCATGTTTTGTATGGTTAATGTGACCTTGACCTTTAACCTTTGACCCCCAAAATCTAATCAGTTCATCCTTGAGTCCTAGTGAATGTTTGTGCCAAATTTGAAGAAGTTCTGTCAATGGGACGGACCAATGGATGAGACCTGATTCTCTGTGTAGCAGTGAGATTATAAATCCTTTATCAGGGAGAGAAACTGTCTAAAACCGGAGCTTATCCAGTTCAGCTGTCGTGCGTCTTTCTTTAATGTAATACTGTCTAATATATATATACATATATATAATACAAACTTGATTTTCGGAAAAAGTGACAGCCCTTGTATACACCAGTCCCCACATAACTCATTTACCTCATAATGTTTAATGCAGCCTCAGCCGAGCCATTAAATGCCCCGGGGAAAAACACGCTTCGCGTGTCTGGCCAGTGTGTGTCCCCTAACCGATCTTGGCACTTCGTTACAACATCAAGAGCAGAGCAGCCTGCTACTGTGAAGTATCTAAACATTTGGTGTTCTCCGTGCACCACTATTATACTCCCAAACTGTAGCACCTGGCACATTAAGTTCAGCTGAGCCAGTGTCCTGTTGCTGTGAGGCACTGATAATACATCAGGTTACACCGCTGCCTTGTTAGCTGAGTTGGTTAAAATTAATTAAAGTTCAAACGTAATGTTATTGAACATCCCATTGTTAATGTTAGCTCCGTTCCTCTTCAGGTTTATTGTCTCCTGACAGTAATGTTTCTACCACCTCACTTTTTTATCTGCAGCATTACATTGTTGACCTGTTTTATTTAGTTTTTGATGGTTTTGCAGGTGAAGCCTCGGGGGCCCCTTGATCCCTTTGGGCCCCTGGGCCTGTGCTGGGTCAGCCTGGTCTTTAGTCCAGCCATGTGTCTAATGACAAGGAGGCGATCTGGATTACAGGATTGTTTGAAAAATAAAAACATTTTGTTGTGAATAGGCCTTTGACAAAACGTTCATCACATCACAGATTTTGTTGATTAATTTAACATTAATGAAGAAGACCATCTGTCTGTCTCCAGGTTTCCTGGTCAGAGAGATGGTGATCAACTGTTGCCATCGGCGACGGTTGGAAAGTGACTCGGCCCCTCCGCCACATGTAAGAAGGAGGCACATGATCAATGACATCATCCTTCGTTACCGCAGCCGCTGCTCGGAACCTGCCTTCTATTCTGCCCTGTTCCGTGACCTCTGACTGTTACCATGGCAACATTATTGCTGATCTACCATTAACAGTTTTAAAGGGGGCTATTTGTAAGTTTTGCTATTGATATGTCACCGACGTTAGCATTAACAGCAGTCTACTTAACAGTCTAGAAGAACTAAGAGCTGTCTCCAGCAGTGGAAAGCAACGCCAATGTTAACTCTTATTTTACTCCTATTTCTATTTTCTTCTATTGAAGTTAGCATGCTAACTGGCTAGCGCTGGCCGGGCTGTACTGTACTGTAGCATCCGGTCTGGCCTGAACAAATAACGCTGCCCACCAGCTGCTCCCAGCAACAAACCACATTTGTTGGTGGAGAAAATGTACAAATCGCCTATTTAAAGGTGTGTGTCTAAATCAACCAATCAGAATCGACCGTTATTGCTCTCAGGTTAAAAACTTTACCTCCAAGTTTGATTTTCTGATGACGGGTGTTACTGAGTGATGATGTCACCTGTATGTCTAATAAATAGTGTGTGTTTAAACCACTGTGGTCTCTGTAAAAACCTCACATTCAACATCTACCAGCTGATTGGTCCTCTGGTGAGTGATGACATCACGTTACTGAACTTGACAAACAAAATGCTACCTTCTCCTCACCTCCTCCACGCCACTGCCTCCTCCGTTTCTTCTCCTTTCCCCCTCCTCTTTGCTTTCTCCTCTTCTTCCTTCTGGACATCTCCACCTCCTTCTTTACTTCTGCTCCTCTTTCTCTTCCTCGACCTCTGCTCCTTGATTTCTTCACCTCCTCCTTTACTTCTCTTCCTAGTCCTCTACTTCTTACTGTCTCTTCCTCCTCTTCTTGACCAGCTCCTACTTTTCTTCTTTCTCCCTTCCTCATCCACCTCCTTTTCCCCCCTCATTTATATGGCTCCTGCTTTGTTTCACTCCACCTGTCTCTCCTCTGGTTGCCGTGGTTACCACCTTGAGGTCATCCTGTTACCATGGTGATGGACAGATAAGATAATAAAACATCCTGCACATAAATCTTTTTTGTTGTGTTTGTCTTGTTATATCTAATTGATCAGTGTTTTTTTTTTTTTTTCCTTATCTGTGATCAATAACCCGTCGCTGACGTCATTCTGTTTCCTATTTGTGCGGGAAGTCGGTGAGGAGAGAAAAAACCTGCTGATCAACCAATCTGCCACTGGCCTGTCTCTCTGCGGGTCCTCTTTCCCTCCATACCTCTCTCCTCTTCACCTCCTCCTCTCCTCATTCTCCTCCTCCACCTCCTCTCCGCAGCAGCGATGCTCCCGCCAGGCCAGGCCGGCCTCGGTGCTTTGTCTGCGGGCTGGCGGTAGATCGGTAGGTCGGTGCGGGTCGCGGCTCTCAGTCATGGTGCAGAAATCCCGGAACGGCGGGGTTTTCCCGGGGGCGCAGGCCGACCAGAAGAAGCTGAAGGTCGGCTTCGTGGGTCTGGAGGCCGGAGGGACCGAGTCCAGCAGGGACGGAGCTCTGCTCATATCAGGTAAACACGAAGAGGTCGGAGGTCGTTAACGGGAGATGGCACGCGGCTGGAAAATATGTGTGTGTGTGTTTACAATGACGGGTCCTTACGAATATAGTAAGACAAAGATGAGTGTGTGTGTGTTTGTAACGTGTAAACGCGGTGATGGAGCCGCGGGATTAACGGGAGTAAAAACGGAGAAGGTGTTTCTGATGCAGTGAATGAATTTAATAATGTAAACATGAGAAATAGATCCGGGAATGTTCCGGGACGTTCTCAGTGTTTACAGTGGTGGATAAAAAAAAAAAAAAAAGAAAAGGAACATTTATTCACATCCAGACCTGCAGGTTTGGACCAATGAGGCTAAAGGAGGAGATGTTACTTGTAAACGTGTCGGACAATGATTGAAGGTGATTATCTGATGGAAAATATTTATTTGGATTATATGTTGAAGCTGAAGCTCAGTACAAACCTGCAGCAGATTTTATATCTGAATTTCTGACGAGTTAATTTGAACTAATTATATTCTCGCGTTTAGACTCAAACCGACACTGAATTTTTCTGTAAACATGTATCTATATATAGTATCTGTTTCCTCTGAGCTATAATGATCTTTTGTTGTCCAGAATCTATTCAAATCATCATTAGTGCTGGGATGTTTGAGTGCAGTTTTCCCTCTGGTATACAGGCTGTGTGCTCCTTTCAATATATGAAGCTGCAGGGTTTATAAAGCTGAAAACTTATCAAGAAGCATTTTTACTTAACATACTGTGATAATTGTGTCGATGCCACTTGTGTTTTTTTTGTTTTTTTTTTACAGTAAATAAACCAAACTACAAACTCATATGTTGCATCAGAGGAGCAGAAATAAGAAATAACCTGGGGACAATAAAAGTATTTAAATCAAAATGTAAAACAGTTATTAACACTAACAGGAGCTATAAGTTGTGTAACCTCAGTCGACTCTCTGACTCTCAACATGAACTGAAATACCTTATTTTTTTTGGCCAACAGTGAGAAACCAAATATGTTCATTGTAATATTGTGTTAAAATAAGGACATTTCACATGTGAGAAGCTTCAATAAGAGAAAGTTTTTGTGCTTGTGATTTAAAAATGGCAAAAAAATGAATCATCTATGTGAATAGTTGCTCAGTAATTTGTTAATTGAGTAATCTAATGCAGTCACAGAAACAGTTAAATCTGTGTCTGTGTGCTCAGGTGGGGAGGAGGGACCTCGGCGGCAGCGCAGCAGCGTCTCCGGGGGAAAGAAACCTCCGAAACGAAACGCTCTCTACAGACGACTGCAGAACTTCCTGTACAACGTACTAGAGAGACCTCGAGGATGGGCCTTCATCTACCACGCATACGTGTAAATACCTGTCAACTACACCTGTCTACACGCTGCAGATTAGCTGACGGTAACAGACACAGGACAGATGTTCTTATTATTACGTCCACCCTATTTATACCAATGAGGGGAGGCTAAACAACAGAAGCACCTCTCTGTGTCATGGCAGCAGCACAAACTGCAGCCTCCACAGTGACCAGATACAGCTGAGTCAGCACCTCTCCAACAGTTGCAATACAAACTGAACCAGGAGGCTTCATTACAGACCTGCTGCATCAGACTGACACAGCTTTAGCTGCTGTTCCTAATAAACTGACTGCTGAGTGTATGTAGTAATGTCCTGCAGTGAAAGACACTATATAGAATAAATACATTATTAAATTAATAAAATACCCTATTATACAATACAAAAATATTTATAATATTCATGTGTGTATTACTGTATATATGTGTAGTATAACTTTGTAAATATATAAATATAGTATATACATGAAATATATGAAAGCCAGATTTAAAAGATATAAATAAATGCAAATGAATTAAATAATATTTTTTATTCTGTCAGAAGCTCCGATAAACATCTTAATTTCTACAGGGTCAATTCTTTCTACACTGCTGGTCTCATCTACTTTTTCATATTTATCTTGTAACTTCAGATAAAAGTGGTAAAATTTTTATGTATAAAGTGTATAAAGTATAAAAGTAAGATGAAGAGTAAATGTATTTAGTTACTTTCTACAACTATAATCCTAAAGATCTGGTTTTTAAAACAACCTGAGAGTCTGAATAAAACATCAGCTCCATCCAGCAGCGACTGGTCGATATCTGCACCAACATCACGTCACGAGCAGCAAATAAAAACCCAGAGAAAATAATAATCAGTCAAACAGAAAAATAAAACTGACGTTAATAACATCAGTGACAAAGTGATAAATGATGAAATAAATGGGTCAGTGCTGCTCTCAGGTCAGTTTCCAGGAAGAGCTGAGGATCAATAACTGAAGACGGACCTGGGATCAGGTGTCGCAGTTTAAATCTTCTCCCCGGAACACAGACGTGAGATCAGTTTTCAGGCACACGGCAGAAGTATCAGTGTGTTTACTGTTAAATGTTCTGTGTTCAGGTTCCTGCTGGTGTTCTCCTGTCTGGTTCTGTCTGTGTTCTCCACCATCAAAGAGTACGAGAAGAGTTCAGAGGACGCTCTCTACATCCTGGTAAAAAAATAACATCACACCAGCATCTTTTATCTGCAGCTCTCAGAGTGAATGACTGATCTGAGGTCAGTTGATGAACTGAATAAATTCTGTAAATGGAACTCAGGACGTTCTGGTATTTTTAGCTTCTCTGTTCCTGTGATTTGATATTTTTGATTCAGTTCATGTTTCCTCTCTGCGGGTTTGATTTAGCAGCTGATTGTAGAGCTTCAAGAATTACTGGATTGATTGGTGATTAACAGAAAAAGGGGAAAGGTGTCAAATATTTGTTGTTTCCAGCTTCTCAAATATGGCGATTTGTTTTCTCTGTCGTCGGTCACAGTAACTAAATCCTTTATTGATAGAGAAAATAATGGTTAGTTGCAGCTGTAGTTGGTTGTTAACAGTGAGTTGCTGTTGTTGTGTAACAGGAAGTGGTGACCATCGTGGTGTTCGGGGTGGAGTACATGGTGAGGATCTGGGCTGCAGGTTGTTGTTGTCGGTACAGAGGATGGAGAGGACGACTCAAATTCGCCAGAAAACCCTTCTGTGTCATAGGTGAGTCTGACGACTTTAACGACATGTTTACACTCCGACAGGTGAGTCTGATGATGGGTAAAAGCCCGAGATCTGTTCTATGGAAAAACCGTCTCATCTGCTCAGAGTGAGGGAAGAAATGTCTGAACTATGACACAGTGATGAACGATTTATAGATTACAGGATTATGGACTTGAATATGACTTTCCTTTATAATGGAAACCTGTAATTTTGTTTGTTTGTGTTTATGTTCCTTATGACTGTGAAAAAAGTAAAGCTGTACCTTGAAAGTAAATAAAATAATTGTTAGGAAAGTAAGGCATGTGCAAACGAGTGCACTATTGTAAATATATGTATAAATACAAGCAGAGTCTTGTAGCAAACAGACCTGAGTAACTGTATAAGAACTCTGCGATCTGACCATCTAACATGAAATGAAAATGTTAAGATATTCACATTGTTTTATTTTGATACAATGCTTTTGTTCTTTGTAACAGCTTGTGTGTGTGTGTGTGTGTGTGTGTGTGTGTGTGTGTGTGTGTGTGTGTGTGTGTGTGTGTGTGTGTGTGTGTCCCACAGTATGGCAGGTAAAGACATCCTGCAGCTCTCTGTGTGCTCTCCAAGCAGAGTTGGCACTTTGTTTATGTTGCCATAAACAAATTGGAGCCTGTTTTCTTTGCTCAGCTCTTGGCACCGCGGGGCTTTGTAGTGATCGGGGTGGGAGTCACTGATTTTAATAGGCAGCTCTTTTTTTATTTTTTATTTAGATGAATAATAATGGGAACTGGCCTAATTCAACTCTGCAGGTGTTTGTGAGATATTTCTGTGCATACTTTCACCCATAAAGGAGAATCGGTTCCATGACGGATTCAAATAATTTGAGCCAGATTTGAAATGAGATTTGAATATAAATTATAAATTTGAATAAATTAGTCTTTGTTTATTTCTGTCTTATTTTTATGCCTCCGCGCCGCTGATATTGTTTTCGGGTTGTCCGTCTGTCTGTCCCATTCTCGTGGACATATCTCAGTAACGTCTTGATGGAACCTCGTCAGATTTGGCACAAGAATTCTCCAGGACTCAAGGATGAACTGATTAGATTTTGGGGGTCAAAGGTCAAAGTGTGTGACCTCACAAAACAAATATATAAAATATAGTTTTTTTTATTTTATATGGGATGTAACCTGAAACTGATCTGAGTGGCGGAGGGATACGACCACGAGGCGGTAATCCTAGCTCTCACTTATTTTCAGTCCTAAATAATTATAATCTGTAATTGTCTCGTTTGTGTTCCTAATGTGAAACTATATGTTTCCCTGAGATCTGCATCTTCTCTCTCTGTCTCTTTCAGACATCATGGTGCTGATCGCGTCCATCTCAGTCTTGGCTGCAGGGACTCAGGGCAACGTCTTTGCCACGTCTGCGATCCGGTCTCTTCGGTTCCTTCAGATCCTGAGGATGATCCGGATGGACCGGCGAGGAGGAACCTGGAAACTGCTGGGATCAGTGGTCTACGCCCACAGCAAGGTAAACTGGGAAACACCTGTCTTCATCTCTTCACCTGTCTGTCATTTTACCTGTCTTTCTTTCAGAAAGACTGTTTGTCCAGATGTGACTCTTTCAGACAGATGTGATGTTTTCACCGAGATCACCGAGCTGTGTGTGTGTGTGTGTGTGTCAGTGTGTGTGTGTGTGTGTGTGTCAGTGTGTGTGTGTGTGTGTGTGTATCAGTGTGTCTTTGTGTCAGCAGTATTGGTTTGTTAGTATCATCTTCTTGACATCTGATAGTTTTCATTGATTTTGGACAGTATTGATCGGAGCTATTGACCCCCCCCTCCCCTCATGTTCCTGATTTCTCAGTAACAGTTTGTTGGCATGTAAAGGTGTGTGTGTGTGTGTGTCTTAGTCTAACCTAATGTCTCTCTCTCTCTCTCTGTCTCTCTCTCTCTGTCTCTCTCTCTCTCTGTCTCGCTCTCTCTGTCTCTCTCTCTCTCTCTCTCTCTCTCTCTCTCTCTCTCTCTCTCTCTCTCTCTCTCTCTCTCT
>NW_019524911.1:462183-463293 GCF_002814215.2 Seriola lalandi dorsalis
CCCCCCCCCCCCCTCTCTGTGACTCAACTTTTTTACCAGTTCAATTCAGTAAGCTTTATTGGTACGAGTGTCAGGGGAATAATATTGCCTAAGCATCAGTGATAATACAATTCAATAATGAGAAGATATATATATAATTCATAATTCCAGATGGGCGTTGTTAGTTAATTTAATCATTTGGTTTACTCTGACTAGTGGTAGGTTCGGGTGCTGTCTGAGGTTGAACATTATGGGCTGTTGTTTGATCAGTAAGTCTCCAGCTGACAGAAGAGACTGTTTAAGGGGTTCAGTTCTTGGCTCAGTGTGTCTTGAAGGCTTAATTTGAGATGTTACCAAAACTGAATTGTTCTTTTTTTATGGGTTACGACCTAATTCTGTCCTACATGCACTGTTTAATTCTTTTTTATTACGTTATTAATATGGACCTACAGAATTCTGCTTGCAGGGGATGACTGTCCCACCTAGTGTAGTCCTGACGACGGACCCCAAACTCACTACCATATATAACGATTGGTCGGATTGCAAATATTTCAGTGCAAATTCTAATTGGTTTGTTTATTTGTACAAATGTTCTTCCTCTTCCTCCTGTGTAAAATGCAACTAGAAGATATTAGGTTAGACTCTCTCTCTCAGTCTGACCTAATGTCTCTCTCTCTCTCTCTCTCTCTCTCAGTCTGACCTAATGTCTCTCTCTCTCTCTCTCTCTCTGTCTGCCCTAATGTCTCTCTCTCTGTCTGCCCTAGTCTCTCTCTCTCTTTCTCTCTCTCTGTCTGCCCTAGTCTCTCTCTCTCTCTCGCTCTCTCTCTCTCTCTCTCTCTGTCCTAATGTCTCTCTCTCTCTGTCTGACCTAATGTCTCTCTCTCTCTCTCTCTCTCTCTCTCTCTCTCTCTCTCTTTCGCTCTCTCAGTCTGACCTGTATGTCTCTCTCAATAAAATTCAATTCAATATCAATTCAATAAGCTTTATTGGCATTAATTTCAAGTGGACAATATTGTCAAAGAGTTACAAACAAAATAATAATGGTATCAGGAAGAAATATATATATATATATACTGTGTATACACACATATAATCCATTAAGTAATTTAGTGTAATATCTGTGATCTCTCT
>NW_019524911.1:463313-464852 GCF_002814215.2 Seriola lalandi dorsalis
CTAGAGAGACCTCGAGGATGGGCCTTCATCTACCACGCATACGTGTAAATACCTGTCAACTACACCTGTCTACACGCTGCAGATTAGCTGACGGTAACAGACACAGGACAGATGTTCTTATTATTACGTCCACCCTATTTATACCAATGAGGGGAGGCTAAACAACAGAAGCACCTCTCTGTGTCATGGCAGCAGCACAAACTGCAGCCTCCACAGTGACCAGATACAGCTGAGTCAGCACCTCTCCAACAGTTGCAATACAAACTGAACCAGGAGGCTTCATTACAGACCTGCTGCATCAGACTGACACAGCTTTAGCTGCTGTTCCTAATAAACTGACTGCTGAGTGTATGTAGTAATGTCCTGCAGTGAAAGACACTATATAGAATAACAATAAATAAATACATTATTAAATTAATAAAATACCCTATTATACAATACAAAAATATTTATAATATTCATGTGTGTATTACTGTATATATGTGTAATATAACTTTGTAAATATATAAATATAGTATATACATGAAATATATGAAAGCCAGATTTAAAAGATATAAATAAATGCAAATGAATTAAATAATATTTTTTATTCTGTCAGAAGCTCCGATAAACATCTTAATTTCTACAGGGTCAATTCTTTCTACACTGCTGGTCTCATCTACTTTTTCATATTTATCTTGTAACTTCAGATAAAAGTGGTAAAATTTTTATGTATAAAGTGTATAAAGTATAAAAGTAAGATGAAGAGTAAATGTATTTAGTTACTTTCTACAACTATAATCCTAAAGATCTGGTTTTTAAAACAACCTGAGAGTCTGAATAAAACATCAGCTCCATCCAGCAGCGACTGGTCGATATCTGCACCAACATCACGTCACGAGCAGCAAATAAAAACCCAGAGAAAATAATAATCAGTCAAACAGAAAAATAAAACTGACGTTAATAACATCAGTGACAAAGTGATAAATGATGAAATAAATGGGTCAGTGCTGCTCTCAGGTCAGTTTCCAGGAAGAGCTGAGGATCAATAACTGAAGACGGACCTGGGATCAGGTGTCGCAGTTTAAATCTTCTCCCCGGAACACAGACGTGAGATCAGTTTTCAGGCACACGGCAGAAGTATCAGTGTGTTTACTGTTAAATGTTCTGTGTTCAGGTTCCTGCTGGTGTTCTCCTGTCTGGTTCTGTCTGTGTTCTCCACCATCAAAGAGTACGAGAAGAGTTCAGAGGACGCTCTCTACATCCTGGTAAAAAAATAACATCACACCAGCATCTTTTATCTGCAGCTCTCAGAGTGAATGACTGATCTGAGGTCAGTTGATGAACTGAATAAATTCTGTAAATGGAACTCAGGACGTTCTGGTATTTTTAGCTTCTCTGTTCCTGTGATTTGATATTTTTGATTCAGTTCATGTTTCCTCTCTGCGGGTTTGATTTAGCAGCTGATTGTAGAGCTTCAAGAATTACTGGATTGATTGGTGATTAACAGAAAAAGGGGAAAGGTGTCAAATATTTGTTGTTTCCAGCTTCTCAAATATG
>NW_019524911.1:464872-479408 GCF_002814215.2 Seriola lalandi dorsalis
GTGTGTGTGTGTGTCAGTGTGTGTGTGTGTGTGTGTGTGTGTCAGTGTGTGTGTGTGTGTATCAGTGTGTCTTTGTGTCAGCAGTATTGGTTTGTTAGTATCATCTTCTTGACATCTGATAGTTTTCATTGATTTTGGACAGTATTGATCGGAGCTATTGACCCCCCCTCCCCTCATGTTCCTGATTTCTCAGTAACAGTTTGTTGGCATGTAAAGGTGTGTGTGTGTGTGTGTCTTAGTCTAACCTAATGTCTCTCTCTCTCTCTCTGTCTCTCTCTCTCTCTCTCTCTCTTTCGCTCTCTCAGTCTGACCTGTATGTCTCTCTCAATAAAATTCAATTCAATATCAATTCAATAAGCTTTATTGGCATTAATTTCAAGTGGACAATATTGTCAAAGAGTTACAAACAAAATAATAATGGTATCAGGAAGAAATATATATATATATATACTGTATATACACACATATAATCCATTAAGTAATTTAGTGTAATATCTGTGATCTCTCTCTCTCTCTCTCAGTCTGACCTTAATGTCTCTCGCCCCCTGCAGGAGTTGATCACAGCCTGGTATATCGGCTTCTTGTGTCTCATTCTGGCCAGTTTCCTCGTTTATTTGGCAGAAAAGGAAGACAACGAACAGTTTGAGACTTACGCCGACGCACTCTGGTGGGGACTGGTGAGGCCAACACACGCTGATACATACGATAATACAGTGACACACACACACACACACACACACACACACACACACACACAGAATGACAGGTGCTAGGACACAGGCAGTCCTGTTGACATGATGTAGTGGATGTAAACAGCACTGACAGGACTCTTAACAGGACACGACATCTGTTTCATGTCTTCAGTTGTCAGTGTTTTAACTACTTTATATACAGTTAATATAGTTTAGTGCAGTGGTCCCCAACCTACGGGTCGGGCCCCTCCAAAGGGTCACCAGACAAATCTGAGGGGTCGTCCGATGATTCTTGGGAGAGGAAAAAAGAAAAAAGAAATGATTCACTGATCTGGTTTCAGTCTTTTCTCTAATATATGAATGTAGTGAAATTTTTAATTATTTTATTTAAAGGATAAATTAACTGAAAACAAGGACAGACTTATTTTATGCAAGAGACAAAGAGGTTGGAACCAAAGATTTAAATTTAGACTCATCAAGTTTTTTTATTTTTTTAATGTAACTGTAATGTAACTCATTTAGTAAAGTAACTACTAACTCAGTTACAGGCCGATCTGATTGGTCTGTTTCTGTCTATGTCAGATCACCTTGACAACCATCGGTTATGGCGATAAATTCCCCATCACCTGGAACGGACGTCTGCTGGCTGCGACCTTCACGCTGATCGGAGTTTCGTTCTTCGCTCTGCCTGCTGTGAGTCACTCAAATGATTACCTGAGTTCACCTGAGCCAGGTGAGCCTCCACCTGGTTCATCCAGCTCACCTGGTCTCCTGTTACCTGTGCGTATGTGTATGTCCTCAGGGGATCCTGGGTTCTGGATTTGCTCTGAAGGTTCAGGAGCAGCACCGGCAGAAACACTTCGAGAAGAGACGAAACCCAGCAGCCGGACTCATACAGGTGAACTGAGGCTCTGACATCACACCCACTCTGCACAGTGATTGGTCAGCTGTTGAGAGGAGAGAAAGTAGGCAGGGTTTGAACTGTCTCAGCTCTCTTACTGACCCGAGTTTAGGACGAGCCTAATTATAATGTTGACAGCAGAATGAGGAACAGGAAGAGCAGCCGTTATTGTGACCTGTGATGTTCACACACGATTCCAGCTGGTTAATTAGCCCCGGTGCTAACGTTGTAGCCAGAGCAGATAAACACAATAAATTAGCTTTTTTTGTGTTATATATCAAGTGAAACCAGATCCAAACAAACAGTGAACAACTGCTATAAAAATTAGTTAAATTGATTGTATCAATTTTAATACAGGATTTTATTTTGGTGCATTTGCAGCCATTATGTGAACCGCTGACATGTCCGTGGTTCTTTTCACCAAGTGGGAGAGATCGATCCACAGAGAAGAGAGTCTGCATCTGTTTTCAAAGTGAACCATGAAATAATCCAGTTTAAGTAGAAAGTAAAACCCACATTGTATCTTGTCTCTCTGTCACAGACTCTCACTCTCTCCTGTCAGACTGTTGAGGGTCAAAATCATTTTCTCTGACAGTATTTTTTAGACTTCAGACTTGCTCATCATCTGTGACAGCTGTTGGCTGTCTGACAGATTTTCTCCCTGATTCATCTCTGCAGTAAAGACGTCAGAGACGCTGTGAACTTGGGTAACTGCAACACTTAAAGTGCTGACTGACGCTGAAAGACTCACTCATAAACAGACTGAAAACACTCACGATCTTGGCAACATTAAATTACAAACAACGCAGACAAAGACGTGATGGCGGCTGACTCAGAATCACCTGAAACTCTGTTTAACATCTCCAAAGTAGTCTTTTACTTTGAAAATCCATGAAGACAACAGGTTATTTCCTGCATTTTCAGCATCTTTATAACCGTTTCCCCGGAAACAACCATCCTCTGTTTGTCTGCAGGCGGCGTGGAGGGTTTACGCCACAAATCTGACCCGAACAGATCTGACTTCAACATGGGATTATTACGAGAGGACTGTCTCTGTCCCCATGTACAGGTAAGACTGCACCTGTCCACCTACAGACACTATTGTTCTATAATCACTTCATATCATCATGTATGAATCTGTCTGTGTCTCCAGGTTGATTCCTCCTCTCAATCAGCTGGATTTATTGAGGAACCTCAAGAACAAATCAGGACTCTCATTCAGGTCTGAAATGTTCAATGCAACAAGTCACATAACATTTAACTCACATAACTCCTGTAACACAACGGGATAGTTTAATTTGTTGACCAGTGATGCACAGAAGCTCGTTAATCAGTGTCCATGTCTTTAACATTAAATAATTACATTAAAGTCAGAATTGTCAAGAAAATTCTTCCAAAGCAAAAATAATAACAACCTGTCCGTCTGTCTCTGCAGGAGAGACGTCCAGCCTGAACCGTCTCCCAGGTCAGTGTCCAGTCCTGGTTCTCTTGTAGACCAGGATAATCCTTTACCGAGACCCTAAAACTTCTGACCTTCCCAGGCAGACTTTTCACACTTGACTCCTTACCTCTGACCTTTGACCTTAAAAAACTGACCCCTGACCCTTCACCTCAACCACTGATTCAGAGTCAACAAAATACATATTGTTGAAAATAAAAACGAAAAGAAAACAAACAGGATTGAAAAGTTGAAATAATATAACATGAAAGGAAAATACAAGATCCAGTTATAATCCAACTTGTTGGTTTGTTTGTCTGCAGTCAGAAGGTCAGTCTGAAGGAGAGGGTCTTCTCGTCTCCGCGGAGCTCAGGAACCAAAGGGAAAGGTTCTCCTCAGCACGGTGAGTGTGAGAACCAAAGTCTCGTTGTAAGATTATATTTTTAAAATGTTGACCTTATTGGACATTTCAGAAATTAGTCAGATTATTGATTATTTATTGCAAACCCTCAGTCCCCAACTGAAACAGTGGTTCTGATGTGTGTGATGTGTTTCATCCTTGACCGCCATCTTTCTTTCACTGCTTCCTGTCTCCAGTGGTTTCCACAGTCGGCCCCGGTGCGAGTCCTGGTCCTGGTGTGGCTCCTGGAGTTCCTGGAGGTCCAGGGGGAGTCCAGGCCCTGCGACGGTCCCCCAGCATGGAGCCCAATCTGGAGGACAGTCCCAGCAAGGTTCCAAAGAGCTGGAGCTTTGGAGAACGCAGCAGAACCCGACAGGCGTTCAGGATCCGAGGAGCTGCCTCCCGCCAAAACTCTGAAGGTAAATGACAATCGGAGCACTTTATCTGTAGGTCACAACCACTAACATGGAGCTTTAACATCTAAAACTAGAGAACAACCTGAGCACCCAACCTGAAAAATCCCCTGCCACCCAAAAATCATTTTCCCATAGACCTCCATTATAAAAGAGATGTCCGTAAAAACTGTTTACAGGACACACACAACTGCAAACAAGCTCAGGTAACACTTGAAAACCCTTTGGACTCATTCTCAATGAGTAATTTTCATTCAAGTATCTGGACACCATCTTGAAATCTGGTGTCCAGGTCTCGTAGTACACCCATGGACTCCAGCAGCAGTGAGAGGTCTGAGGTCTGCTCAAGTGTTTTGGAGGTAGATGTGTCATAGTACATTTTATTTCTGTTCATCATATTCAGTATGTGAAACACCCTAATGAAGAACTGTGAAAGCGACATAATTAGACTTCATACATACTAAAAACACATGAAACGTGTCAGTAAAACATTTTAAATCAAGTTCAGTTAAATGGTATTTATATAGCGCCAAATCATAACATATATTATGTTAAGGCACTTAACAAAGTAAAGTTGAGACCCAACAGTTCATGAGCAAGCACGTGGTGACAATGGAGAGGAAGAAATGGTGTTAGCAGCCTTTTTGTCGTTAAAGAGTAAAGTTTCCATGTTACAGACCAAAGACTTTATTCAGTCATTGAAAAGAAGATTTAAGGGAGGAAAGGAGATAAGGAGACAGGGAAGGAAATGAGGTTTAAAGGAGGAGAAGGAGAGGAAACAGACCAACTCTCATCATCTGGGACGACTGGCTTACACTGAATCTGACTGGTTTATACTGGATGTGACTGGTTTATACTGGATGTGACTGGTTTATACTGGATGTGACTGGTTTAAACTGGATCTGACTTGTTTTAACTGGATCTGACTGGTTTAAACTGGTTTTCACACCTTGCTATTAAACTTTTGTGCCAAGATTCAACAATTAAACCTCACGTGATTCTAGCACTGTGATAGCAGATAATTTCCCTGTGCTTCCAGTCTTTGTGCTAAGCTAGGCTAACAGTTTCCATCTGTTTAATCTTTGCGCTAAGCTAGGTTAACAGTTTCAGTCTGCGTCTTGTCTTTGTGCTAAGCTAGGCCAACAGTTTCCGTCTGTGTCTAGTCTTTGTGCTAAGTAAGGCTTACAGTTTCAGTCTGCGTCTAGTCTTTGTGCTAAGCTAGGCTAACGGTTTCAGTCTGCGTCTAGTCTTTGTGCTAAGCTAGGCCAACAGTTTCCGTCTGTGTCTAGTCTTTGTGCTAAGTAAGGCTTACAGTTTCAGTCTGCGTCTAGTCTTTGTGCTAAGCTAGGCTAACAGTTTCCGTCTGTGTCTAGTCTTTGTGCTAAGTAAGGCTTACAGTTTCAGTCTGCGTCTAGTCTTTGTGCTAAGCTAGGCTAACGGTTTCAGTCTGCATCTAGTCTTTGTGCTAAGCTAGGCTAACAGTTTCCGTCTGTCTTATCTTTGTGCTAAGCTAGGCTAACAATTTCAGTCTGCGTCTAGTCTTTGTGCTAAGCTAGGCTAACAGGTTCCATCGGCGTCTAGTCTTTGTGCTAAGCTAGGCTAACAGTTTCCATCTGCGTCAAGTCTTTGTGCTAAGCTAGGCTAAATGATGCTGTACCTGTGCACTGAAACTGATGATTTAATGAATGTTGGACTGTTTCTTTAAATCTGTAAACACCTTAGTACCTGACAGGTGTTTACCTCTTCTTTGTCGGTGTTCTCAGCCCTGACGATGGTGATGATGAGTGCTCTGATGAAGGTCTCTGTCTCCTCTGTCTCCTGTAGTGCTGATAGAGATGCAGGATGAAGAGTTCAGACAGAAGAACTCCCCAGGTCAGCACACACACACACACACACACACACACACACACACACACACACACACACACACACACACACATATCCTGAGACCAGGTCCACCTGAATGTCAGTGGAGCTTCTTCCTTCGTTCTTCTTCTAAATACTGATTCAGGTAAAATACCAGTTCTGGTTTTACTAGAAATTTAACTTAAAGGTCGGAGTTGTTTTGTCACCATTGGTAGATATGAATCTGATAGGGTGGCTATGACATGTGGAATCCTCCAGGGATCAGTTCTCGGACCTCCTCTGTTCAGGCTCTACGTGCTTCCTTTGGGTCAAATTCTAACCAGACAACAGTGATGGCTATAGTTTTGCATGTGATTACACACAGATATACCTGGCTCTTTCACCAGATTACAGCTCAATAGACTCACTGCATCAATGTTTAGAGCAAAAATATGATGGATGAGCCAAAGTTTCCTTCAGTTAATTGAGATAAAAAACAGAGATTATTGTTTGTTTGGAAACAAAAAGAATAGAATTAGTATTTGTAAACCATCTGCAGTCAATTTTTGTCCAGGGGCGCTTTGACAAGTTAATGTGGCCCTGATTGGAACAGGTGTTAGCTGAACTTGTTTCAGGACTCTGGTCCTCAGTGCTGCAGTGTCACATGCTTCAGGTAGGGGGCGCTGACCGACACTTCAGACGCTGTGATGATGATGATGATGTTGTGGTTTCAGAGGCCAGCCTGCCAGGAGAAGACATGGCCGACGACAACAAGAGCTGTCACTGTGAGTTTGTCCCTCAGGATCTGACCCCAGGGTTAAAGGTCACCATCAGAGCCATCTGGTACGAACTGTTTGTTTTAATTTTATTCAGAAAAATCATTTTATTTTATCAGTTTATCTGCTCATCATTCATCGCTTTGCTCACCTTTATTTGCTGGTTATTATGCACTG
The DNA here is from genome assembly GCF_002814215.2 of Seriola lalandi dorsalis. NCBI lineage: Eukaryota > Metazoa > Chordata > Actinopteri > Carangiformes > Carangidae > Seriola > Seriola lalandi. The sequence goes on from NW_019524911.1 coordinate 471,515, forward strand.
AATCATTCTGCTTTTTATTCACATTATTTTTTGTTTGTTTTTGTTTTTTATTTATTTGTGCTCACCCCAGGGTCAAAGGTCATCATCAGCTGTTGGGTAAGACCAGTTAGTCTGACCTCCAGTTAGCTTCATTGTTTTCTGTTGTTTCACTGTTTTCCGTTGTCTGCCACTTTGGCTCCTCTGTTGTGCTGTTTGGTAAGACATTTTATTGTTATTATTGTTTATTTATTTTTTTATCCCTCTTGGTGCTGTTGGTGTCATACTGTCCACTGCTCCTCTCCTGTATGTTTGAAGTTAAAGTTTCACATCTGTAGGGGATTCCCCAGTTTGGTAAAGTCTGTCTCTACAGAAGAACCAAGACCAGTAACTCTTTAAGAAACAGTTTTCTGGTTGAGGTCTGTGTTTCCTGGTTTTGGCTCGACCCTGGTCCAGGATAAGTGACTCAGCTGTAGACTAATGGCGGGGACACACCTCAGGACTATATCTCTGATGAGGAATCTGATTTGACTTGACAACTGATGTCAGTTCCTGTCTGGTCAGCTGGTTCTGACACTCTGCAGATAAAATCCTGTAGTGTGATATGTAGAAACATTAATTACTCATGTTTGATATCTGCGACTGATGTCCCACACTGATGATGTCACCTGTGCGTTGCTGTGGGAGACATACAGGCAAATAAACACATTTACCAGAAGTTGGCTTTGTTTTACAAAGTTAATCCAGCTCTGGGTCCCTCTGTGGGCTCTGCAGTCCTACACACCCCTCCATCCAGGATCTCAAAACTCTGAGCCTTTTTCCTCAAATGTCTACAGAGACCAGTCCACACTCACTCTCAGAAGACTCTGTAGGTCTGTGAGATTAGTCCAGACTCACTGTAAGAAGCATCTGTAGACTAGATTCAGCTCATAGACCTAAAGAGACTAGTCCAGACCCACTGAACACCCCATCTATTAATGCCTGAGCCCACCAGAGCTCTCCCCAGCCATCAGAGGTTGGGTGACAGCTGACTTCCTGTTTTCTCTCTGTCCCTCAGCATCATGCGTTTCATGGTCTCGAAGAGGAAATTTAAGGAGAGTCTTCGTCCCTATGATGTCATGGACGTGATCGAACAGTACTCAGCCGGACACCTGGACATGCTCGCCCGCATCAAGAACCTCCAGTCAAGGTAAGACCGCTGACTTCTGACCCGCCACATATATATCTGAGGTTGCTTTACCATCTAAATATTTTCCATGTTGAATCTTTTCTCTTACTGTCATAAAGTTCCTCACTGTCTTCTTATTGGCAGAGTGGATCAGATAGTCGGCAGAGGAACACCAATTGCAGACAAAGACCGTCCCAAAGCAGCCAGTGAGGAGCTCCCTGATGATCCGAGCATGATGGGGCGGCTGGGGAAGGTGGAGAAGCAGGTAACCAGTAGCAACCAGTGTGTTGTTAAATAGACTTTCAGCAGAGCAGTGCTGAAAACTCAATAACTCTGAACCTGCTGGTTTTCCTGATGCAGTTTCAGCCTTGAATCTGATTGGTCCTCTGCTGGTCTTGTGTCCCTAGGTCCTGTCAATGGAGAGAAAGTTGGACTTCCTGGTTAACATCTACATCCAGCGAATGGGAATACCTCAGGCTGAGACAGACGCCTACTTCGGATCCAAGGAGCCAGACCCGGCCCCGCCCTACCACAGTCCGGTGGATCAGCTGGAGAAGAGCCAGTCCATCAATAAAATCCAGCAGTCAGTGTCTCCTATTACTGGGAAACCACAGAAGCACTATCAGACCAGGACCAGTTACAGACTGGGATCCATAACACAACAGAACCAGGAACACACTACAACTAGTGACGCACCAGAACCAGTATCACACCAGGACCAGTAGCACACCTGAGTCAGGCACAAAACAGACCTTGTTGTCATTGTGTGCTGCTGCCATTGTGTATGGCATGCCTTTGTTTATCATGTTTACACGTTGGTAACTTTTGTTAAGTTTTAGAACCTCCATTTTTCCAGTTGATGGAATCTGAAATCCTAAATTTAATCTAAATGTTTGACTTGTCCAGCAGCCAAACAAACTTGATGTTCTTTCTGCAATGGAAGTCAAATATCATTCAGAAAGTTGATCCCAACACTGCTGCAGAAGTTAATTTATGTATTTCACACAAATCAGAATAAAATACAAGTAAAAGCATACAAACATGATTATAGCAATGAGTGAAAATGGGACACATCAAAAAGCTTCAGAGGCTTGTGAATAGGGGCCCAGCCACTGTCTGAGTAAACGAATTACAATTTCAGCCACAGTCTGTCTTCCTTTGTTACTTTTCTTTCTCTCACTGTTATAATAGTAATGTACAGTTCTTCTTCCTGAACTTCAGTACTGTCCTAATAATACGTCAGAGGGTGTAGTAAAACAGTTTGTTCCAACACTGCCTTTGTACAGACAGAGTCAGTCATTAACCTGTAGCAATTGTTTGCATTAACTTTCAAGGCTTCATTTACTTCCATTGCTGCAGAAAAGCTGAACGTTTCTTAATCCATGAACAGGCCTATGATATCTACAGGATTTTTCAGCTTTTTTATTTTACCTTGGGCAGGTTACCTCTGAACCTTTTACCAGAGGTTTTTCACTGGTCTTGAGCTGCTGAAATCTGAATAAAAACTGGAAAAAATGGGAAGGTTCTAAAACTTTTGACCGGTTGTGTTCATGTTGTTAACACATTGTTTACATGTTGTGCAGGGTGACTGGCGACCATACAGAGAAGACCCGTTTTGGGACAAAGATGGTCCGCTCCAGCAGCTCGACCGGACAAAGAAACTGCAACACCCCCACCTGCCCCCCCTCCACCTCCTGGCAGCCAATCAGCTCCCAGCTCCACCAGCAGGCCCCGCCCCCTCCTCAGCGCAGCCACGGTAACACTCCGAGTCCGGTGGGAGACGGGTCACTGGTTCGACTCCCACCTCCCCCAGCTGGGGAGAGACACGGCGGGAACCGTTCGAATCGGCACAGCAACGGAGAGCGAGGGGGGGCAGAGAGACAGGAGAGGGGAGGAGGAGGACGGGCCAGTGGGGCTGGGGAAGGAGGAGGAGAAGGAGGGGAGGAGGTGAAGCAGGACAGCGACACCTCCATCTCCATCCCGTCAGTGGACCACGAGGAGCTGGAGCGCTCCTTCAGCGGCTTCTCCATCTCCCAGTCCAGAGAGAACCTTGATTTCCTCAACAATAGCTTCTACTCCTCCACCAACCTAGGAGACCAACGAGGAGGAGGTGGCAGCGCCCGCTGTGCCACCGTCAGGCCTTACATCGCTGAGGGCGAGTCAGACTCCGACTCGGAGCTCTGCGCCCCATCGCCGCATTCGGACCGGGCCTGGACCGGAACCAAGTAGAGCTGAAGGTAAACTGGAGCAGAACCAGCAGAACCCTTAAAATAATTCAAATGTGAATGACAACTATGAAACTGTGAAGTGCAACAGGTTAACGGACAGAGTCAAAAACTTATAACACCAGCTGGAAGTTCAGAGTGAAGCATCATGGGAACAGCAAGCGTCATGGTGTTTTTATCTGTGTGAATGTTTTAACGTGTATGGCAAATGTTTGTCCTCACTGTCACTGATTAGTTAACTGCTGGGACACGCTCACACCTGATATGTTCACTGCAGGGACACGCTTGCGCCTGATTGGTTCACTGCTGCAACACGCTTGCACATGATTAGCTCACTGCTGCGAGATGCTCACACCTGATTGGATCATTATTATTATCAGCAGCTTACTGTTCAATTTAATCATTACCTTTTTAAAAAACAACTGAACAATTGACTGATACATCACCGTGACAACAGACACAGCTGTTGTTCTCTCTATTTCTTGTACAGAGCAATTGATTTGTTTATTCTGCCCCCTAAAGGCAGAGAGTGGTAACTACAGAAAAGGTTCAAATGTTCAGGCGGGATCAAAAGGTGGTGTTGTCTTCATTAAATGTGTTTTTATTCTGATTATTTTACTCCAAAAATTCACTGTCACAGACCCAAAGAGGATTTATAAAGAATATTTATCTGCACTCTCTGAATAATCTTGTCACTGACAGATTTTATCAGTTGCTAAGCTAATATAAAGCTAACAATACCTCCAAGAACTACTTGAAGACATAATCTTCACAAGATTTTTTTGTATTTCCAGTTGATTTGTTTGAAAGCAAAAACCCTGTTAAAGTTGTCTATGATGGCTGCATACATGATATCATGCTAACAAACTTAGGCTAAAACTAACAGCTTCTCTACTGTTTTGCACGAATATTTGGAAAGTTGATCAAAGGACATGACCCTCAAAAAGTATATCCCCTAACTGTCATGCTACCCAGTTACAGTTGCTAAGCTGTGATTGGACAGTTGCTGTTCGGGGAAGGGGTTTTGTAAACTGTAAGTTAAGACTCCCATAACTCCCATATGACTTCAATGCAGCTATCTTGCACAATCATGATGTCATAAAAACATTATAGTACTTATATATAATGTAATCATCAAACTGTTAATTCTTCTATAAGTAATATTCATTATTAATCCCAACAATTCATTAAATAACAGCAACAGGAATGTTAACATAATACTGATGATAAAATGTTTGATGAATGAATTTGTGAATCAGCTACTGAATCTGGCCAGCAGGGGGAAGTCAGGACAATCAGTCACTACAGGAAACCAAAATAAGACAAACTTACCAAAATAAAAGTCTGTTTTACTGCCTGAGCTCTGGATAAAGAGCTCAACATTTCTTACCAGCAGTGAAGATAAATACAGAGTTTCCCTGGGGATGCCACAGGTGTCATTATTAAGTCCCACCCCGGAAACCACACATACAAGGTTTAGATGTAACAGTTTGTAGTTAAGAGACTTCATCAGTAAACAGACTGATTTCATCATCAGGATGAAGATGAAGAGTAAATGCTCAGCTGATTGATCAGTTCTTCTTTGATCAGCTGATGAAAGTGACTCATTATTCAGTGACCTGCTGCTTGCTGACCTGCTCATTAACTTATTAGTCTGAATGTAGAAACACTTCATTTAATGTTTCCATGGGGACCATGTTTCCATGGTGAGATTTCCTTCCTTCCTGACATTTTTGTTTACTAGTAAGGGTTTGTCACAGAAGTTAAACTGATTACATTAAACTTTTGAATTAATTTTTTAGACTTTTGTGAAGGGTTTTTGTCATCTGACCGTCAACCTGTGTGGAAATGTCTAAACCTGTTCTGGATTAATTTTCAAATACAACAATGTAGATCTTTGTTCAAACAACCTGATAGTATTAAAATATTATCACACTTTTTAATGGTCACTTCTATCAGTTCCTTCAAAATCCTTTAAATGAGTTCTGGTGAAAAAGCGGTACGAATAAATCTTTGTGTTAAATCTTGTTTCTGTAGCTGAGACTGTAAAACACAAACTGTATCTTTGTACAGAATGTTGCTTGTTTGATTGTATTTCAGTATGAATAAACCTTTAACCACAACAGACCTGATCCATCTTCAATCTTTTCTACATAGTTTGTAAAAATATCACTGTGATTTGTAAGGAAGTTTGTGGTGGTTTGTAAGCATTTTGCTCTGATTTGAAAAATGTCGCTGTGGTTTATGGAAAAATTGCAGTGGTTTGTAAGGACGTCACTGTGGTTTATGAAAATGCTGGCATGGTTTGAAAGGACATTGAACATTGCTCTGGTTTGTAAAAAAAAAAAATGCAAGGGTGTTTTATAGTAGTAGTAGTAGTACTCATAAAAAGTCACATTACAGTAAGGAAAAACTTCTAGTCTAGTAAGGCATAAAAAGTCTCATGTAGTAAGTCATAAAAAAGTCATAGTATAGTGAGGGGCAAAAAGTCATAGAATGGTAAGGAATAAAAAATTAAAGTGAGGCAAAAAAAGTCATACTATAGTCAATGATGAGGTCATAGTATAGGAAAGCAAAAAATTTAAAAAAGTAAAGGAGTAAGACATATAAGGTCATGGTATAATAGGGTATAAAAAGTCAGAGTATACTAAGGAAAAAAAGTAATTATGGTAAAGCATAAAAAGTCATAGTATAGTACGGCAAAAAAGGTTTATTATAATAATTTTTAAAAAAAGTCATAGTATAATAAGGCATAGATAGCATAGTATAGTGAGGCAAAAAAGTCATAACAAAGTAAGACAAAAAGTCATAACATAAGGCATAAAAAGTCATTGTATAATAAGGCATAAAAAGTCATAGAATAGTAAGGCATAAAAAGTCATAGTATAGTAAGGCATAAAAATGTTATAAAAAAGTCATAGTATAACAAGGCATGAAAAGTCATAGTATAGTGAGGTGTAAAAAGTCATAGTATAATAAGGCATAAAAATGTTATAAAAAAGTCATAGCATAATAAGGCATGAAAAGTCATAGTATAGTAAGGCGTAAAAAGTCATAGTATAGTAAGGCATAAAAATGTTAAAAAAAAGTCATAGTATAACAAGGCATAAAAAGTCATAGTATAGTAAGGCGTAAAAAGTCATAGTATAGTAGGGTGTGAAAAGTCATAGTATGCTAAGGTAAAAAAGTCATAGTATAATAAGGCATAAAAAGTCATAGTATAGTAAGGTGTAAAATGTCATAGTATAGTAGGGTATGAAAAGTCATAGTATAATAAGGTATAAAAAGTCATAGTATAGTTAGGCTTAAAAATGTCATAAAAAAGTCATAGTATAACAAGGCATGAAAAGTCATAGTATAGTAGGGCGTAAAAGGTCATATTATCCTAAGGTAAAAAAAGTCATATTATAGTAAGGCTTAAAAATGTTTTAAAAAAGTCATAGTATAACGAGGCATAAAAAGTCATAGTATAGTAAGGCGTAAAAATGTCATAAAAAAGTCATAGTATAATAAGGCATGAAAAGTCATAGTATAATAAGGAGTAAAAAGTCATAGTATAGTAAGGCATAAAAATGTTATAAAAAAGTCATAGTATAATAAGGCATGAAAAGTCATAGTATAGTAAGGCGTAAAAAGTCATAGTATAGTAAGGCATAAAAATGTTATAAAAAAGTCATAGGATAACAAGGCGTAAAAAGTCATAGTATAGTAAGGCATAAAAATGTTATAAAAAAGTCATAGGATAGTAAGGCGTAAAAAGTCTAAAATGTCATAGTATAGTAGGGTATGTTATAAAAAAAGTCATAGTATAACAAGGCATGAAAAGTCATAGTATAGTAAGGCGTAAAAATGTTATAAAAAAGTCATAGTATATTAAGGAATGAAAAGTCATAGTATAGTAAGGCGTAAAAAGTCATAGTATAGTAAGGCAAAAAAATGTTATAAAAAGGTCAGAGTATAACCAGGCATAAAAGGTCATAGTATAGTAAGGCGTAAAAAGTCAGTATCATAAGGCATTAAAATGTCGTAAAAAAGTCATAATATAACAAGGCATGGAAAGTCATAGTATAATAAGGCGTAAAACGTCATATTATAGTAGGTTTTAAAAAGTCATAGTATATTAAGGTATAAAAAGTCATAGTATAGTAAGGCATAAAAAGTCATAAAAACGTCATAGTATAGTAAGGCATAACAACGTCATAGTATAGTAAGGCATAACAACGTCATAGTATAGTAAGGCATAACAACGTCATAAAAAAGTCATAGTATAACAAGGCATGAAAAGTCATAGTATAGTGAGGTATAAAAAGTCATAGTATAATAAGAGATAAAAATGTTATAAAAAAGTCATAGTATAATAAGGCATGAAAAGTCATAGTATAGTAAGGCGTAAAAAGTCATAGTATAGTAAGGCATAAAAATGTTTAAAAAAAGTCATAGTATGCTAAGGTAAAAAAGTCATAGTATAATAAGGCATAAACAGTCATAGTATAATAAGGCTTAAAATGTCATAGTATAGTAGCGT
>NW_019524911.1:479428-481447 GCF_002814215.2 Seriola lalandi dorsalis
AAAAAGTCATAATATAACAAGGCATGGAAAGTCATAGTATAATAAGGCGTAAAACGTCATATTATAGTAGGTTGTAAAAAGTCATAGTATACTAAGGTATAAAAAGTCATAGTATAGTAAGGCATGAAAAGTCATAGTATACTAAGGCGTAAAAAGTCATAATATAGTAAGGCATAAAAATTTTATAAAAAAGTCATAGTATAACAAGGCATGAAGAGTCATAGTATAGTAAGGCGTAAAAAGTCATAGTATAGTAGGGTGTGAAAAGTCATAGTATGCTAAGGTAAAAAAGTCATAGTATAATAAGGTATAAAAAGTCATAGTATAATAAGAGATAAAAATGTTATAAAAAAGTCATAGTATAATAAGGCATGAAAAGTCATAGTATAGTAAGGCGTAAAAAGTCAGTATAATAAGGCATTAAAATGTCGTAAAAAAGTCATAATATAACAAGGCATTGAAAGTCATAGTGTAATAAGGCGTAAAACGTCATATTATAGTAGGTTGTAAAAAGTCATAGTATACTAAGGCATAAAAAGTCATAGTATACTAAGGTATAAAAAGTCAGTATAGTAAGGCATAAAAATTTTATAAAAAAAGTCAGCATAGTAAGGCATAAAAATTCACGTAATAAGGCATAAAAAGTCATAGTATAGTAAGTCATAAAAACGTTTTTCGTAGTTTGAAAGGCTGCTGGGGAATGTCGGTGAAAAACAAAACTCTGGATACAACAAATGTGTTATTTTTAAAACAGACCAACTTTATTTAAAAGTTTTTCAATGAACAAAATTGGAAAACATTTACACAGTGAACAAAGAGACAACATGAAAATGTCGGAGAACTGTTGCTCCAGGGGGTCATCTGGGCTGTCACTTCTTCTTCTTGAACCTGGCAGAAAGAACAGAGCGTCAGCCATCTTATCCATTTCATCTTATCTTTGTGGTGGACAGAGACAGAGAAACTTACTTGGAGCCACCAGGACGCTTTCTATCCAAACCGAGCCGCTTCCTGTCAGCAAAGGATGGCCTGTAATAAGACAATTAGGTGAGACAGGTGTACAGATAGGTAAGTGTGTACTGAGGTGTGACAGGTGTACAGACAGACAGAAAGGTGTGCTAAGAGACAGTCTCACCCTGCTCTATAGTGTTTCAGGGCCTTGCTGCTGGTGTTGGTCAGCTCTTTGTCAAACACTGATTTCTTGCCTCCTTTTCTTGCTTTCTGATTGGCTGCTACACAGACAGACAAACAGTTTAGTTTAGCGCAACAGTTTACAGTATAGTGTGCATGTTTTATCAATAAAGTGTACAGTCTTTGGATTGCAGGAGAAAGCTTGAGTAACTGAAGAGGACCAATGAAGGCAGAGGGAGAACATACAAACTCCACAAGAAAGGCCCCTGGTTCGGGGTTCTACATCATAATCTTCTCACTGTGGGACGACAGTTCTAACCACTGCACAACTGTGCTGCCCCATGAAAAACACATAGTATATTAAGTCATAAAAAGTCACAGTATGGAAAGGCATAAAAAGTCACAGTATGGTAAGTAATAAAAAGTCATAGTATAGTAAGTCATAAAAAGTCATAGTATAGTAATGCAAAAAAGGTCACAGTATAGTAAATGATAAAAAGTCATAGTACGGTAAGGCATAAAAAGTCTTAGTATAGCAAGAAATAAAAAGTCACAGTATAGTAAGGCATAAAAAGTCATATTGTAGTAAGGCATAAAAAGTCATAAAAAGTCATAGTTTAGTAAGGCATAAAAAGTTGTAAAAACGTCATAGTATAGTAAGGCATAAAAAGTCATAATAGAGTAAGGCATAAAAAGCCATAATAAAGTAAGGCATAAAAAGTCATTAAAAACGTCATAGTATAGTAAGGCATAAAAAGTCATTTCATAGTAAGGCATAAAAAGTCATAAAAACGTCATAGTATAGTAAGACATAAAATTTCATTAAAACGTCATAGTATAGTAAGGCATAAAAAGTCATAAAAAATCATAGTATAGTAAGGCATAAAAAGT
>NW_019524912.1:0-889 GCF_002814215.2 Seriola lalandi dorsalis
TGGTAACTACTGTGGTGTGGTACTCCCAGACTACAGGCCAGGTGCGGCCCGACGCCGCCTATGAGTTATTCTACAGTTAAGATGATACTGACATGCAGAATCTGTTGTGAACATGAACGTCATTGACAGGAACTGAGACGTGAACTGGTGTAGACGTGGGACAGAACTTCAGTCCTCTGAGATCTGAAAGAGACTCTGAGCAGCAGCAGCAGCAGCAGCACCTCTGTCATGATGTCTGCTGAGGCTGATCTCAGATTCTCTCTCAGTTGATGTGGAAGAAGAATAAGAGAAGCTGCAGCTGATTGAAATGTAACGTCTCCACCAACAGCTTCCAGGTTCTCCACACACACACTGTCTGTGATCAACCTCCCTCTGTGACGACACTGAACCAGATCAGACTGACAGTCACCTCTGCGATGGAGCTCCAGGCATATTGTATATGACTCTGGATAAACAGCGATGTAATCTGAAACTAGTCTGAGTGGAAGAGGCAGACAACCACCAGGAGGTCAAGAGGTTAAGAGATTAAAAATCAGTATTTAATGTCAGCGATTAATGTCTGTGGTACATATCAGTGTATAGAGTGGTATAATGTATGTTTTGGTTCGACAAGCAGCTGTTGTAGAGTAACCGACACTATCCCCTCATGTATTTCAGAGGAAAAAATATAAAGCCACATTATCCACTGATTTATTGATTTAACTTATTTCATGATTAAAAAACAGTTTTATTCTTAAAGGAGAAATATTCCACTGTACAGCAGCAGAGTAAACAATGACAATCTGTAAATGAAACAATATGAAATGGGTTGTAGAACAGCTGTGTGTCTTTAATAGTTCCCACTAATACACAGACATAAACTATAAGAAATCAACAAACATCCTAATGA
>NW_019524912.1:4683-5484 GCF_002814215.2 Seriola lalandi dorsalis
AAGTAATCTTAAGCCAAACCAAATAATGAGCCTTCATCAATGTATGAAAACTGTTATAACTATTTTCTTTATAATTGTTTCTTTATGATTTACAAAGTGTTAACAACCAAATTAATATCTTAATTATAAACCATTTATAAATCCTTTATAAGGGTAGTCTTAATGTAAAGTGCTACCAGATGTATGCTCTTTGACCTCCTTTCAAACCTGTCATCAGTTTCTTCCCTTCAGACACATTACTGCGCGTAAACAAGGTGTTGTCTGTACATACAGTCTGGGTGTAGGATGTGTGACTTATACGCTCTCAGTGGGAGGTAAAGCACAATATTTTGCAGTGTTAAGGTTCATCATGGCTTCCTGTACTGGAAGTGAGAGTGATGAAATCTTTTCTCCAGACTCATCAAAATCATCACGAGTTGGACTGAGTGAAACGAGAAGCTGTGAGTTTAGACTGAAATGTACGTGACCTGAGTCATCCAGACCAAACCCACAGGCCTGGCCATATTTAAGTCTGCCGCCGGTCAGTGTGTCGCGTCTTTCGTTGGCCGTACCTGTGATGGGCTCACGGCAAGGAGTTTCTGATATCTGAAGCCTGACAGGCAAGTACTTTTTATCTTTCTACAACCTTGAATGAAAACACTTAACACATGTTGTTGTCTCACAGGATGTCCTTCAGTGTTTCTTTAAGACAGACTCCATGTAACCTTCTCACCATACGCTAGTTGTCGCAGATCTTGAGCAACTTGAGTAACTTGTTATTTTGTTATATGTCTGTAAATGATACTGGTCTTATAAAGCCAT
>NW_019524912.1:5504-6720 GCF_002814215.2 Seriola lalandi dorsalis
AGATATTGAACTTTTGGCAGTTGTTCTTAGACCGTACTACGTACCGAGGGAGTTCTCTCACATCGTTGCCATTCGGCCGTGAGCAGAGCCTGTCACATGTGACGTCAGATTGTACACACTGTAATACCAGCAAGGACTGTACACTGCTTTCCAAACAACAAACCCTGGATCACCAGTAACATCAAGACCCTCCTCAAGCAGAAAAAGGAGGCCTGCAGGGATGGAGACAGGGAGAAGCTCAGGTGTGAGCAACATGAGCTGAGGAGGAGATTAAAGCAGGAGAAGGAGGACTACAAAAAGAAAGTAGAGAGGAAGCTGCAGCACAACAACACCAGAGAGGTGTGGAAGGGGATGAGGACCATCACTGGCTATAAAGACAAGAACAGCCAGGCAACATCAGGTGATGTGGACAAGGCCAGTGAGTTCAACCTGTTCTACACCAGGTGTGACACAGCCTCACCTGTTCTCCCTCCCACTGCTTCAGCTGCAGCTTCTCCTACAGCATCTCCTCCACAACCTGACACTGCAGCTACAACTCCCTCCACACTGGGGTCAAGTCTCCTGTGCTTTACAGCGAAGGAGGTGAGGGCGGAGCTCAAGAGGCTACACCCTGGAAAGGCAACAGGCCCGGATGGTGTGTGTTTGAGGCTGTTAAAGAACTGTGCAGCCCAGCTGACTGAGCCTCTCCAGAGGATCTTTGACTTAAGTCCTCAAACAGGGAGGGTCCCGGTCCTGTGGGAAACATCATGTGTTGTTCCGGTCCCTAAAGTAGGACGACCAGCTGAGATAAATGACTACAGACCTGTAGCCCTCACATCACACATCATGAAGACCTGGAGTGGCTGCTTCTCCACCTTCTGAGGCCACAGGTTGAACATGCACTAGATCCCCTACAGTTCCCTACAAGGAACATATTGGAGTGGATAATGCCGTCCTTTACATGCTCCACCCATTCTTACTTGGATGAGCCAGGTAGTTACATGAGGATTATGTTCTTTGATTTCTCAAGTGCATTTAACACCATCCAGCCCCCCATCCTTAAAGACAAGCTGGAAGGGATGGGGGTGGATCGCTGCTTCATGTCCTGGATTGTGGATTACCTGACAAGACGTATGTCGTTCGCAACATGAATTTACTTTTTTTCCCCCATATTAGAAGAACTAATTCTCTATGCAGGAAAAACCCTGTATGCCACACAAATATTCATCATTGTATT
>NW_019524912.1:7268-8078 GCF_002814215.2 Seriola lalandi dorsalis
AAGTAATCTTAAGCCAAACCAAATAATGAGCCTTCATCAATGTATGAAAACTGTTATAACTATTTTCTTTATAATTGTTTCTTTATGATTTACAAAGTGTTAACAACCAAATTAATATCTTAATTATAAACCATTTATAAATCCTTTATAAGGGTAGTCTTAATGTAAAGTGCTACCAGATGTATGCTCTTTGACCTCCTTTCAAACCTGTCATCAGTTTCTTCCCTTCAGACACATTACTGCGCGTAAACAAGGTGTTGTCTGTGAAATAGCTGTACATACAGTCTGGGTGTAGGATGTGTGACATACGCTCTCAGTGGGAGGTAAAGCACAATATTTTGCAGTGTTAAGGTTCATCATGGCTTCCTGTACTGGAAGTGAGAGTGATGAAATCTTTTCTCCAGACTCATCAAAATCATCACGAGTTGGACTGAGTGAAACGAGAAGCTGTGAGTTTAGACTGAAATGTACGTGACCTGAGTCATCCAGACCAAACCCACAGGCCTGGCCATATTTAAGTCTGCCGCCGGTCAGTGTGTCGCGTCTTTCGTTGGCCGTACCTGTGATGGGCTCACGGCAAGGAGTTTCTGATATCTGAAGCCTGACAGGCAAGTACTTTTTATCTTTCTACAACCTTGAATGAAAACACTTAACACATGTTGTTGTCTCACAGGATGTCCTTCAGTGTTTCTTTAAGACAGACTCCATGTAACCTTCTCACCATACGCTAGTTGTCGCAGATCTTGAGCAACTTGAGTAACTTGTTATTTTGTTATATGTCTGTAAATGATACTGGTCTTATAAAGCCAT
>NW_019524912.1:9221-9927 GCF_002814215.2 Seriola lalandi dorsalis
TGCTCTGTAACCAGAGGAGAAACGCCAGGAAACGGCTTCAGGCCAAGGAGCATGTGTCCAGTTTACAGCAGTACCCATCCAATCCTGGCTGGGGGGGCATGAGCAGCCAGTACGGAGGCTTCCCACTGCTGCCTCCGCCTGGTCAGGGTCTGAAAGAGCTCTGCAGTGACGACAAACATGGCGACTCTGTCACAAAAGAAAAGGACACTTGACACATCAGTTATAATAATTAATGAACGTCTGTTGGAGGTGTTTGCTCTTCCTAGTTTTTGCTTCAGTTACTCTTAAACATTTTCTCAAACAGCTGGAGTGAGTTACCCACATTTGCTGTTTTTTCTTTAAGCGTTCAATTGAATTAATTAATTTAAAAATAAACCTTGACGATACTGTGCTCTGATTGGTCAGTAACACCACTGTTTCACACATGTGTGTCATCCATTAATATAATTATGTTTACTATATTTGTAATAGGTAATATTTGTTGCTGTGTTGACAATATGAGTCACATTGTGCTGTAATAAATGTTTCACTCTGTTATACACATTACATGTTAAAGAAATAAAATCTGTAATGAAAACAAAATGTGAAAATTAGGACATTAAATCCAAATTTACAGGTTACAAGAGCTCGGTGATACACACAGCTTTTTACTTTTACTTTACTTTTTACTAGTTATTTAATTCTCCACACAAAAAGAGCATGGTGT
>NW_019524912.1:13575-29233 GCF_002814215.2 Seriola lalandi dorsalis
TAGAGTCCGGGCTCCACACCTTGGCGGTTCCCAGTGCGAATCTCTCCCTGTGTCCTCCTCGCAGACCGGGGTCCTGACGTAGAGATCAGGTGACTGTGAACTTCTCTGACGGGACTCTTAAAAGGGATTTCACCATCGTCAGAGGGAGACTGGTACAAGTGGCGGAGGAAGTCCCTGCGGGCCCCCTCTTCTGTATCTCTCAAACTTCCCAGGTAAGTTAGAGCCGCTTTGTGTTGGACTTGTGCGGCGGAGACGCTGAAGCTCCGCGGCTGCGTCTGTCTCTGCGTCTGCTGCTTCACTAACTTTGAGAAGTTTCCCTCCGCGTCTCTGCTCCGTTTTTTAACTCCTCACTTCCACTAAGAAAAACCCCAGATTCACATCTGGAGGGAGAGAAGTAGATAAAATAGTTTTTTTCATTTACTGGTTGATATTTTCTTTTGCTTCAGTTATCAGATGAAAAATGAAGTCGCTGCGTTTTTTTTCTTTTTTCTTTTCTCATCCTGTTGTTCTGGCCTCACGCTGTAACCCGGGCCACTCTGTCCTCTGCACTTTTAACGTGAGGAAACTTGTGTTTTACCTTCAAGGACTCAGACTAACAGTTGAGTTGAGGGGACAGAGGGACTGCTCCATCATTTGGAGCTTTTTCCTGAATGTCCCATGATATGAGGCAGAGAGTGCTCAGTCTGCTGAGAGCCTCATTGTGTTGGACTCTATTGTTCTGCTCTGTCTTGTTCATTTCCACCAAACAAACTCAGTCAAGTAGAAAGTGGCGGGATGTTCTCAGGCTAATAACAGACACTGAGAGTCTGTTCATCCTCTTCTTAGCTGCCATTGTTCAGGGCTGCAGGTGATTCCTGCAGGAACACAGGTCACGGGACAGAGTGGACCTAGTTTATCATGAGATAAGTGAGAACACATGCACTTAGTTTGGCACCATGTGGGTCCGATTGGAGGCTCCTACTAATCCGCGTTAAGTAAATGTCTGTACATGGGTCTGTTGGAGGCTTCTCCTCTTTACCTCCAAGGATCTGAACCTTGTAACAGCTCCTCTTATTTTATAGTTATTTTCCTCTCAGACCCACAGCAGACATCCACCGGATTAAATCTGTGGTTCGTCATTTCAGTCTAGTTCAAATCACAGTGGAAGGACCTCTTCTGTTTTATTTGTGCTGAATATACCAGTTGATTTTATTATAACCAGCTTATTTAAATCTCACTGAGGTCTGCTTGTCAGAGGAGCTCAGCAGTATTTTTCTCTGCGCTGACACCGCTTCTATAGCACACAGTTCGGTTTGACCAAGGGGGGCAGTAGTTGCCAGGGGACAGGGCCCAGATAAGTTCAGTGCCCCCCCTCTGATTTGGCACTGTATAAATAAAACTAACTTGACTTAAACTAGTCACTGGTCAGTGTTTGAGAGCGTGTTTTACTCCCTGTCTCCCTGGGCTGTGTCCTGCTGGTCCCAAGGATTTTCCCACAGGAAGTGTGTGTTTGTGTGTGTGTGTGTGTGTGTGTGGATCTGAGGAAAGAGGCTCACCACAGGCCTTCCTGAGCAGTTTCAGCTGCAGCGTCTGCTCTGCCACACACACTGATCAGATTGGGTGCATAATCACGCAGCACACTGGCCTTTCTCCGGAAACCTCATTCTGAGCAGCTCGGCTCAGACCAAAGATTTCAGTAGGTATCTGGTGTGCTGATGATCCAGCACCTGCAGCAGATCCTGTTCTTTCTGCTCAGTAGCAACAGGAGTAAAGACTAATAGAAAGTCTTCACATGTGTAAACTCTGACACAGATTTTTAAGAAGAGGCCTGAGGCGCAGGAGCAGGTGTTCTGACCGGAGGAGAAGGTTTTACAGTCCCGGAGGTGGAACCCTCTCTGTGCTTGAGTCAGTGTATGTTGTTCTAACATGTTTCGTGTTGTGTTTGAATCTTCATAGTAACAGCAGGGGTCAACAAAGACCCTCCGTGGGTCCGTGATCTTGGGATCCAGGGTTTCTTCAACCTGCTCAGTTCAATCTAAAGCACTTTTGATGACTACATAGAGTTTCATGTCACACTGTGTTGATCTGAAGGCAGTGGGGCATACACACTGCTTCTCTCTAATTGGATTAGCCTAAAATGACTCGTTTCGTCTCCACCGATAACAAAGCTTTTTAATCACGGACTGTTGCTAAAAGTAAAAAATATCTTGATGCTGAGGACATTAATCTTCGTTTATACTGTGTCTGTTTGAACCTGAACATGTCTTAATAGCTGATACTACTCTCTTTCACCAGCTAACGCTCCCTGAGAATGGGTGACTGGAGTGCTCTGGGTCGTCTGCTGGACAAGGTCCAGGCTTACTCTACTGCCGGGGGGAAGGTCTGGCTGTCGGTCCTCTTCATCTTCAGAATCCTGGTCCTGGGCACTGCGGTGGAGTCAGCCTGGGGAGACGAGCAGTCTGCCTTCAGGTGTAACACCCTGCAGCCTGGTTGTGACAACGTCTGCTATGACAAATCTTTCCCCATCTCCCATGTTCGCCTGTGGGTCCTCCAGATCATCTTTGTGTCGACGCCCACACTCCTCTACCTGGCTCACGTCTTCTATCTGAACAGGAAGGAGCAGAAACTCAACAGGAAGGAGGAGACGCTTAAAGCCGTGCAAAACGACGGAGGTGATGTCGACATCCCTCTGAAGAAAATTGAGATGAAAAAGCTTAAGTACGGCATTGAAGAGCACGGGAAAGTGAAGATGAAGGGGGCTCTGCTCAGAACCTACATTGTCAGCATTTTCTTCAAGTCTATGTTTGAGGTGGGCTTTCTGCTCATCCAGTGGTACATGTATGGCTTCAGCCTCTCTGCAGTCTACACCTGTGAGAGGTCCCCATGTCCACAGAAGGTGGAGTGTTTCCTGTCCCGCCCCACAGAGAAGACAGTCTTCATCATCTTCATGCTGGTGGTCTCTCTGGTGTCCCTGCTCCTAAACATCATCGAGCTTTTCTATGTGTTTTTTAAGAGAATCAAAGATCGAGTGAAAGGCAAACAGCAGACCACGCTGTTCCCCGGCGGAGGAGGCACCACAAGCCCCACCACCAAGTTCGCCTACTACAACGGCTGTTCCTCCCCGACCGCCCCGCTCACGCCCATGTCTCCCCCGGGCTACAAGATGGCCACAGGGGAGCGAGGAACCGGCTCATGCCGCAATTATAATAAGCAGGCCAATGAGCAGAACTGGGCCAACTACTCCACAGAGCAGAACCGGCTCGGCCAGAACGGTGGAGGAAGCACTATTTCAAACTCCCACGCACAAGCCTTTGACTTCCCCGACGACACCCACGAGCATAAGAAACTGTCCTCGTCAGCAGGACATGAGCTGCAGCCGCTGGCGCTGATGGATGCCAGGCCCTGCAGCCGGGCCAGCAGCCGCATGAGCAGCCGAGCCAGGCCAGACGACCTGGACGTGTGAGACCAGGTTCCTCCTCCTCCCACCTCTGCCTGGCTGATGAGACGTGCGGCTGCAGCCAGAGAATCAGGAAACACTCCATCACATAGGTTAATGTAAGAGGTGGGACTAACCTCAGTCACTGTCTTCAGCATAGAGACTCTTAGTCGATCAAAGAGACGTTTAAACTAATTATGTAACACTGTCAAAGGTACAAGTTGCAAATATTTTTTCAAAGACTTTTACCATAACTTTTTAGCGGAGCTAACCCAGCTGTAAGAGAACTTAACAGCCAGAAGGACGGAGTCTGAGCGAGGCGCTTCTTAGAACCAGTCACTGACCTGCTCTAGAACCCAGGACCACACTGGTCAAAGTGACTCGTTTGGTTTTCTAGTTCTTCTAGTTTCCGTAGTTTCTGCTCCTCTCTCCTCAACTGACGACAGACCGCTGCCTCAGCTGAGGTCGCTATGGCGACAGTGACAACAGGGTGCCTTCTCAGCTGGGTCTGTTTAACAGCAGATACACATTAACATCTGGTACATTCAGGTCTTCTTCCTGTGATCAGCGAGCACTGCCCTGTCAAATAAACTAATACAGTACAGCAAAACCCCCCCCCGACGTCCACATGTCCCAAATCCATAATTCAGCCAAATGATCTAAAGCAGGGCAGTTCATTCTGATTACAGGCAATAATTAGAGCTGCAGCCACGAACAGTTTGGTGTGACAAACCCAAACTCCTGAGGTTAAGGTGACTAAAACTTTGTAAGGTAATGGTTAAGAAATAAGAGCTCAGCTCCTGAGAGAGGACTAAACATGGGTCAGGTACTTTGAACAAACCGGGACGAGCCCTCACTTCAGTCACCTGTGAGACCAACAGCTCGTCTCTGCTGTTTGACGGGCGGTCAGTTGCTCTTACAGTTTGCTTCTGTAATAAAGCTGAATTTATACGTAGGTCTATATTATTAATACATTTTTAACTTACATCCTAACTATCTTAACCAAGTCCCCACTGTAGACAGAAGTTAGTGACTTACAGGAAAGTGTGGAGGAGAAGCTCAGTGTCAGTTGTAGTGAATATTTATTGCTTGGCCTCTGTAGGACACCCACCACTAAGAGGAAGAATTGACTACTATCCAGGATTTCTCACTCACAGAAAACATCTTTCATTAACTCCCCAACAACTGTATATTTATTGACAGTAAAAACAATTTGTATTTCTTTTTTTTTAAAAGTAACTTCGTCAGTCAGTGTGGACTGTTGTTTCCTGATAAACTTTGAATTTATGTGGTCTGATGTTTTCATTTTGTGGTTTGATTTTTCTGTTGTGGTGTGTGTGAGCGCAGCAGTACGCGGGGTCCATAAAGTAAGATTTAATCACTGTCATCCACTCTTTTTTCATCCTCTGTGGGCAGTAGAATGATGATCTGTGTTTTACATATTGGAGTGAATGATTTCCTGGTTCTGTAGGTAATGTTTTGATTTCAGATTCAGATGTAACCATTGCTGCTTGAGAAATAGATATTTAGTACTGTAAATCAAGCTAACTGTGTCACAATAAAATGTGAGTTTTTAGAAGACTGCTTATAGATCTGGACTAATATTTAGTCAGTAAAATTAAAATGTATGCCAATGTAGCTCCACAACTACCAAACACTAGGATGAATCTGGGCTTCTTTTCTTTTTGTTCTCTTTGTTTTCATTTGTCAATCGTACATCATTTTGTCGGTACTTACATGTGTCATGGATCTTTGGGCTACAGCGGTGTTTGCACTGAGATCTTGGTGATAGAGATGTAATATGGTGCACACAGTAAGTGGTAAAAGAGTTTTTCTGATACACACTACTAATTTATTTTATAACAGAAATCACTGCAGTGTATCCCATCAGACATCTGACCACTGGTTTCATTGACTGGTTCTGTGAGAGATGTCGTCCACTGACAGAACAGGAGCAACAGTCATATGTTGTAGTTATTCAGACAATGCTAATCCATGGGGATCCACTGTTGTACAGTGTAAGTGCATGATAGCAAAACACAAATCTATTCATTGTATCTGTGAAAAGCTATTTTAACCAATAAATATTTTTTCTTTCTTAATCACTGATTGACTGGCTTTATTGCAGATCGTTCTCTTTTAGCTTAAACACGTATTAGTTTTAGGAACATTTGAGTCATTTTTTAGTCACATTTTATCCCACATAAATAACTTCATCAAGAATTTTTCAGCTGTTTCCATCTTTCATGTGTGGTTACAGTTGATAAAGCCACTGCTCACCTTATTGTCCACAATTACAGTGTTCATGTCCCATATTTTCCTCTCTTTTATTTGAAGTGTTGATCCATAAGAAGATATATTTGTAGTTTTAAGAACCAAAAACCATCTCAGTGTAGTTTTACATCTCCTCTCTCAGGCTTCTCTCTGGAGCTCTAGTAACAACAGGTCACTGAGCCAATCAGAAGAGAGGAGGCTCTGAGCCTCTCTTCTGATTGGCTGACTGTTTTCTGAGTGATGGAAAGAAATATAGCAGATTTCAGGTAAACACTCTTTGTTGTGACATCACAAAGATCCTGGCAGCTGGTTTTAAGGCTCAGTTTCTGAATACAGGCTGTGTGCATTTCTCTGTGGACTGAGGCTTTGATACTTTCACAGTATTAATATAGAAGCTAGAGCTGATCTATAATCACACTACACATGGACATCTGCCTTTAGACTATGTGGACCTTTAAACCTGTCTGTTTGCTGGGTTTAGACTGCGACGAGCAGACAAGCTAACATCACCTCCACATCCACTGCCCTTGATGATGTCTTGTTAGCATTAGCTCACTTTTTATCTCAGCAATGTCCTGAGGAAATTACAATTTCCTGGTCCTCCAGTCCTCCACTGTGACCTCACACAACACGTTTTTGGCCATAACCCAAGAACAAAAACTGACACAATTTCACACAAATGTCATCATTTCCAAAATAATGGAAATGATGACATGTTATATCCAAAAGGTCAAAGGTCATACATACACTACCTTTTATTAAGTCTATTTCATGAATGGGTCTGGACTGATGTGGATGTAAACTGCAACTTTACTGGTTGGCAGAGGGATACAGTCGTGAGGTGGTAGCTCTAGATCTAGTTCTAACTGTTTCATAAAAGATAACGTTTCCTGGTTTTAGTCTCAGTTTTATCATGGAGGAGGTCAACACAAACTTAGTCATAGCTTTGTTAATTGAATTAACACCTCAGTAAAATGTGACACATAAAAAACTGATCAGGAATTTCTGATGAGCAGAGATACAAGGTCTGCAGTAACCGCCCTTTGACTGAGTATCTTGGTGGGAAAGGAAAAATACAAATATGTCACTTTTAATATTCAGTACTCACATACACAGATCAGCTGCTTACGTATATTTCTCAATATTAAAATATACATAGAATAAATATATTCAAATTCTGGCAGGTCAATTAACATATGAGATTTTCATCAACATCTGGTTTCTCCCTCCACCATGCTGCCCTTCTCTTGCTCTGTGTTTTATAGTTAATCATATTTGGTTTTGTTCAAACATGTAGAATGATGTGAATTTCATACTGTTGTGTATATTCGTCCATGCTGCATGTGTGGAGCCCCCTGCACAGCTAGCCTGCCGAATACAACCACACTGGCATCTATACATATTGTTTTAACTTTATGATGAGAGTTTTTCTGACTTAACTATTGTAATATTTTTGGAGGATTGCATCATGTGCTTAAAACAGAAGAAAGCTCTGTCCAGCTGATTCTGCCAAGGCCGTCTGAACACCAAACAAACCGAGTCATGATCCAGATTAAGGCGAGTGATAGGAACATGGAGGTATTCAGTCCTGAAGTGCACTGCAGCTACGATAAAGGCTTCCGAGAGACGCAGTTAAATTTCATAATATGAAAGGACACGGCTCTTTTTTGCTTCTCCAAGTTTCCTATTTAATCTTTCCACAGCACTAAATCAAACCACATGTAAGCAGAAGGCCAAGCTGCAGCTACAAGACCACATGTGGCTCAGAGCGAGGTGGGGGACGTCAAACTCTCATTAATGACTTAATCATTTTAATATCAGTAAGCTGATGGTTTAGCAGAGCTGGAACTCCTAAATAATTTAGAGCGGACAACATTTAAACATCTTCATAAAATACAACATCAGACTTTATCAGGAACAGAGAGATGACGTCCTGGACTTCCATCGCTGTCAGTCCACCAGCTTTTATCACAATGACAACAGACATTCAACATTTGACCAAAGAAATAATGCAAACGTAAAACACTACAACCTGCACTCATAAAATCAGGCACTGAAAAAAAAAAGCAAAGTTTGAAGTTTCCTAGACATTGCAAACAACACTGATGAGATAAAACATAAAACATTACCGTTCTATTCTAAGCTCAGTCAGGAACCTCCTTGTTCATCCTTTCTCCACTAGCTCATTCTGGTCTTCATCCAATCACAACCTGACATGCTCGCCTTTAGCCAATCATTTGTAAACTGTCAAACTTTAAACATATTCTCTCTCTGTCATCATTCAGCACCATTAAAGCTCCATATAGTATAAAGGTAGATGTCCATGTGTTGTTTGATTATAAAGCTATCAAACCCTTCTTCTTCTGCTTCCTTTCTGTTTCACCATGTCTCCCAGGATGAGCTCATGTCAACAGACCCAGATGCTGAAGAAGACTGTGTGATATGGTTGAAAACTCTAGAAAAAGCTAAAAAGGAGATCTTGTGTTTTTTTGTCATGAATCTGTCAAGGGTTTCCAGGTCAGTGAAGAGTGTCATGTTGATTCATGGTGATATATCATATGAAGCTGATCTGAGTCACTCTGTCAGATTCATAACTCCACTATGATGAATACCACCATCAGACACAGTCAGGTTTTACTGACCCAAATGCAGAAGTAAATATCAGGACAGACTGACAGACCAGTGTCACATACCAGTATCTGACCAGTATCAGATTATAAAGCAGGTCTAGGTTCTATATTAATACTGTGAAAGTATCAAAGCCTCAGTCCACAGAGAAATGCACACAGCCTGTATTCAGAAACTGAGCCTTAAAACCAGCCGTCAGGACTTCTGGAACTTTATGATGTCAGAATGAAGCAATCACCACTCTCAGCCACGCCCCAAGCCCCACCCACCTGGAGCCACCATCCAACCATGCAGGATTTGCGTTTCCTGAGTGTTTACCTGAAATCTGCTATATCTTTATTGGAGAGGACGCTCTGACCCTGTCTTCTGATTGGCTGATTGGCTCAATGGCCTGTTGTTACAAGAACTCCAGGGAGAAGCCTGAGAGAAGAAATGTAAAACTACACTGAGATGGTTTTTGGTTCTTAAAACCACAATTATATCTTCTTATTTCTCAACACTTCCAATAAAACACTGGAGAAGTGGAAATTATGGAGCTTTAACTCACTATTTAGACTTTTTAGTGTCATTTCTCAACATGGAGGGTCTGATAGACTTCCAGTGTTCTCTGCTGCGGTTAAGATGTATGATGTATATATGGGCTGAGACATCATAGATTTGAAGTAACAGTGAACTTTTTCTGTATTAAACGAAACCACAATCTCTCCCTGACCTTAACAAAGTCCTGTGATAGTGTGAACCTAACCACAAACACAGAGCCCTGGTCTCTGGAGTGACAGTCGCCAACACGCTCCAGGTTTCCGTTTCAATTTTGCACAAAAAAGAAGCAATTTTTTTTTTGAAAAATCAACATAACACAATAGTGAATGTTCTGTGTTTCCATCGAGTGATGTTATGTGAATAAAGCTGGTTTTCTTCTCTCATGATATCACTCCAATTAAACATGACAACAGATTTCCAGAAGTCTGTTTCTCTGTTGGACGTGGCTTCCTGGGGCCTGATACAACAGGACCTGCCACTTAAATCAAAAGGGTTTGCGTTTCCATTTCTTGTTTTTTAGTTCGCAATTTAAAATTTGTGCATTAAGCAGGTTAATGGAAACACACCTAGAGACTCTGCACGCCACACACCCACACCAACCACCTCCGCCTGCCTAATACATGTAGAGCTTAATTCATGAGTGACGCTACAAGAGAATCCACTGCAGCAACACCTCTCCATGACCAAGTGTCGGTATGTGTCCCTCAGACTCAACTTAAAACTACAGAGAATAAAAAATCCCGTTTGTCATGAGGGAATGAGCTGCTGCTTTTACTGTGAATGTTTTATAGATATTCAAACCATTCAGAATTTAAAGCAGGAAACACACCCAGCACACGCTGAGAGAACGGCTTCCGGTCCAGCTTCTATCCAACATGAACGTTCCTCGGTGTTCGCAGCAGTTTGGGGTCAAAACTAATGTGAGAGGTGGTTGTTATCACCGTCAAAAACTAGTAAGTGGACCTTGAGTTAAGATTCTGCCAAATCGACACTCTTGTTCACTTGTGGAGGTCTTTTCTGAATGAACAGGTCTTTGCATGTATCCTGACAAGGAGTGGACCAGTGTCAGCAGTCTGGTCTGAAGGGGGTCAGACAGGTTGTACAGTGTAATCCTATGTTGAACATGGGGTCTGTGTGTGACGTATCAGTGTGTGTTACTGATGCTCTCAGCCTGGAGAGTGAATGGGGACTATTTACCCGCCTGTCAGCCTCAGCTCCTTATCACCTCCACCTACTGAAAGGTTGCATTTCTGCATGTCTGACAAACACATAACCACAATGGTCACTGCATGTTCCAATTTTAATCATATTGGCCATACTATAGCCACTTTGTGTGCAGTTGTGAAAGAGCACATAAAACAATGAGCACTGCCATCATCAGCCCTGCTAACTATTAACATTAATCATGCTGTGGTTCAGAGAAAAGTCGGAGTGCCATATCTCACAGACACGGTGTTTTATTTTTTGTAAAGCAGCTGTCTGAATGAACTGGGTGTTTTGCAGGTGTCCTATCTCTGAGCGCTGCACACATGACCCTGGATGCACAGTGGGTCTTTGTTGAGGATGAGTGTGAAGAAGTCTTCTCACACTGTGAACAACTTGTTCCCTGAGCTTTTCTATCACTGTCACCTTCACTCCCACCTGTCACAGAGTTTTCTATATATACATTCTACTGCCTGTGAAGTGTAATGTGAACATACAGGTCATTTCCTTATGACAGCATCAACATAACCTGTTAAGATTTAGTGACGCATTAAAACAGAGCTGTACTGTAAACTACAGTGAACTCCATCAGCATGTTGTGACTGAGCTTTCCTCATCACTTCATCATTATAACACAATACATTTCTTAACAACCAATCAGAGACAAGCAAACAAATATTTTTATCATAACATTCATGTCACATGTATATTGAAATCATATCAACTAAACTTAAAGGAGCTATATTCAAATTTTGATATTGCTACATAGCTAACGTTAGCATTAACATCTGTTTACTTACCAGTCTAGAGGAAACGTTACGGGTTCAGTATCAAACTTCATTCCTTTACTCACCAACAGCTGTCTGCAGAGGTGGAGACAAACACCAATGTTAACTCTCTATCACGTCTTCTGTCATGTTCTACTGAAGAGTCCATGGGGATTGACTCACTGTTGAAGCCGTCTGCTAGATTATATCTGATCGACCCAGTGCAAGCTCATATGAGTCTAATACTCTCTGTTTTCCCTTTAAAAACAGTTCAATCATAGTGTTATTATGCAAAGAAATAAAAGTTTTATTTCAGTTTAAACTTTTAATTCATGGTTTCACATAAAAGTCCCTCTAAACTTCTGAGGTTGGACAGCGTTGTCAGCAGTGAGACCAGAACCGACAGAGAGAAGTGAGATCTGTGTTTCCTGATATCGCAGGAGTGTGTTGCTGAGACAGAGACAGGTCTCCATGAAGTTCATTTTCTCCTGATCCGTCTGAAAAATTACATTTTCATGTCAGAATGTTCTGAAGATCTGTGGCTTGTGAGAAATAGATTCAATATTTATTTTATGAGGTGAAAGAATCATAATCTGTGATGTTGTTTTACTTCTCCCATTGGAATGAACAGACTCAGACCTGCTGCTGGTCTCCTAAAGGGGGGTGGGGGGGTGGGGGGGTGGAGAAACCCATGTTACACAGTTAAAGGAAATGATTGTAAGTGGACCGTCTCCTGTCTCTGTTGGTAACAACCCAATATTTCACAGTAATTTGCGGGAGTTATATTACCACAACTTGTCAGTATACTGATTTTACTGGATTTATTTGACTATTATTTCTTGGCAATTTCTTTATATTACCACCTAATTACTACATAATTAACATCCTATAAATTAAAGTGTCACCAAATGATGTTGTAAACTATTGCTATGACTCACACTTGCACTATGGTCCATATGAACATACTCATATTTATCTACATGTCATTTTTGTGTATACTTGAATCATGTGTATTTTTGTGTTTTGTCTTTGTATTTTACCATATTTTATTGTTTTTAACTCAGCTGCTATGACATCTATCTATCTATCTATCTATCTATCTATCTATCTATCTATCTATCTATCTATCTATCTATCTATCTATCTATCTATCTATCTATCTATCTATCTATCTATCTATCTATCTACACTTACAGTATATATTGATGGATTTGGTAAAAGGGTGTGGGGGGAGACAGGGGCCAGATTTTTGTGCTACTTCCCTGCCACCACTGCCTCTCATTTGTTTTGTTAGTTTATTTAGTCAATGACAGTGGAGAGCTCACAGCTCACATGAAAATTTCAACCTTTTTTCATTAAGTAAACAATTGAAATATTTTTTTTGAAATATTAAAAACAACATTCAAATGCTGCCAGTGTTTTCCTTATTTTCACTGGTTGTTATTGTTCTGCTGCAACAATCAATAATCCTCAAACACTTTCCATTACCTGCTTTTTTCCTCAGGTGTGTTTCCATCTGAATCTGTGTTGAGTTGAGTCCTCATCAGCTGCAGCCTTCAGGCCGTCCAGCTGACAGTTACTGCTCATACAACTTTAATGAAACTCATGCCGTTTGTTAGTACATCTACAAGGTGTGTGTGTGTGTGTGTGTGTGTGTGTGTGTGTGTCAATGTTCTGTGTCGGAAAATAGCTTTAAGTGCATTAAGAGGCTAAACCAAACGATTATGACATTTAAGTCCAAACACAAGACCGTTTGTAAATGAGGAGAAAATGGAAACAGGCAGATGGAAACAGGCATGAATTTAGTTAGTTAGAGGAGGTTCAACCCCAGTTTTCAGGGTCCAGAACCAGCAGAACCAGCTCATACTCACACAACACAACCTGACCCTCCTACGTCAGGGGCTCAGAGAGTGACTGTGATTTATGAACGAGGTCTCATGAGTTTTGCAGTTAGTTAGCAGTCACTTTGTCTCTGTAATAGATGCTGCGACTTTAAGATTTCTGAACAGCCCTGTTTGTATGTGGAATGACCTGATCTACCAGCCCCCCTGAACTACCCATGATGCAAGCAGGTTTGTTTTTCAACAGCTTAAATGAGCATCAACACAGCGTTTCGAACAACGCGAGGAGAGAGCCTAAGACGTGCGGTGAGAAAAAGGAAAAATGAACCACAGATGGATGTTTAATGCCAAGATTACACTGGACATACAGGAACATGACTCTGATATTCCTCATGGTAATAAACCAATGTGTTTGTTGATGCAGCATTCCAGCTGTTAGCTCAGAGGTGTGGCTGCAGGGATGATGATGTCCGTCAGTCCACCACTTTGCTCCAAACTGGATTATCTCATTAACTGTGTCGGAATTTGCTCCAGACATTCACAACACAAACAACACAATCAGGCTTTAGTTGATTCTCAGTCTCCAAGGTCACACAACACCTTTCATTCATGAGATTTTCCTTTCTTAGGATGCTTTCATCCCTCCATTGCCTTCATTATTCAAACTACGTCTGTGTGTGTGTGTGTGTGTGTGTGTGTATATGTGTGTGTGTGTGTGTGTGTGTGTGTGTGTGGTAGCAGATTCAGTTTGCAGGGTTGGGTGGTTCTATGGAAAACTGAATGATTCACCTTTCCCAGTCCCACACTTCTCCCCATTCACCAGAACTCTCTGAATCAGGGTTCAGTGATGTAGAGTTGTAGAGGAAGCTGAGTCTGGAGGCAGAGCTCTGCATCTACCAGGCAGTTTGTGCTCCAGCCGTCACCCGTGGTCACAAGCTTTCAGTACAGAACCTGGGCAGAGTGGCCGGGTTCTCCCTTAGAGGAGCACAGACCAGCTGGGAGAGTCTGGAGTAGAACAGCTGATCTGTCTTCACACTGAAGAGACTCAGGTGAAGTTGTTCTGGAGTCTGATGAGGACACCTCTCTGCGGAGGTTCCCCAGGTCTGACTGGTAGGAGACCCTGGGAGCGATCATATATTTTCCGTCTGAATATCTGGATTATCTCGCTGTGAATCTTTTAATCTAAGTTTAGATCCACACCACTACATTTTAGTTTTAAAACTCATCTCTTCTGCTACGTTTCCTCCTGACATCCACACTAATCTGGAGTTTTTTAGCCTCTAAAACAGAGACTTTCAGAAACTCTGCTGGACCTGTTTTAGTTTGAAAACTCTGCGGTTGTGTTGTATCTTTGGAAATGATGGCGTCACACCCACGGCCTCTCCTGATTGGCTCTCATCAGCCTGGACTACCAGTGGTGAATGCAATATGATAATGAATTACAGTGTTACTGACCTTGTTGTTTAATTAGGCTGGAACTTGTATTTTAATATATCTGATTGGTTTTAACCTTCAGTTCAATGGTGACATGAAAACTCTACAAGGTGCAGTTAAAATAAAATTCTTAAGTTCCTCTTCCATATGAAGGTTGCAGATTTCCCTCCCTCTCACCTAACAAAATTATTTCCCTCCTCCTCCTCACTTCTCATGTCTTCCTCCTCATCCTCGGTTCCTCCGCCCTCCTGTTGGCTGGCATGCCTCTGTGATTGAACCAACAAAGACTGAGACTGCGTGCCAAACTCTCAATGTTTTTATGGAGGTTTAAAACAGACACCCTTCCAGCTCAGGAGTACGTATTCCATTTGCTCTGTTGTTTCCTATTAATGCAGCAATTATAGTTCATTATTAATGTTCCTCATTATGAAGCATCCTGTTAAGTGTGTACACAAGCATCCAGTGAACTCACACTGTTAAACAGGGGGATATAATTCATGGGCTCCTCATGTTTCCAGCTGGTTGTGTATCTGAATGTTAGTCTTACTTCTCTGCAGAGCTGAAACCAGCATCCAGACCCTCTATGTTAGTGAAAGTTCACACTATAAAAATATTCAAGAAAAAGTCTGTCAACATGATTCTGGGTGATTATCATTATAAAATGATCACTGTCCACCACAGCTGTTCAGCTCTTGGCTTCTAAGACTGAAAAGGGTTTGACTGGAGGTAGTTCAGTCAGGAGGAACAAAAGGCGCTTAGACCCTGGCAGGAAGTGGATCAGGTTTCAGAGGCTGGTTGCACAAAACACCTTAAGTTTTCTACTTAAGTATGACACTTAAGGTTTAATTTCTCTTTAGCTGAGGGAGTTACTTAAGGGTGTTGCACAAAATATCTTAAAATGTTTCCTTAGTGAAGAAAAAACTTGAGGCACTTGCAGCAGTGAAAGAGATTTTACAGGCGTAAAATAACCCCTCGTACTCGTACTCGTACATTCTTTATAAAAGATGCAAAGCAACACAATGTTGTATATCAGCTTCCTATCAAAGAGAATATATTCAGACGTAACCACATCTGAATAATTTTTCTGAGTAAATGTAACAGATTAAAGTTTAATTTATTTTCTAATTAATTTTGTAATCCCATTACATGTAATTTCTTAATCCCAACACTGATTCCTACTGACAGCTTTGGTAAAATAGCATATAAACAAATAAAATAGAGCGTAAACACAGAGAGGTTTCGTGGTAAGAAAACAGGTCATAAATTTTGAGAGATGTGGTGATTGAATACACTTTGCGTCAAACAATGAAAAGTATTGAGAAACTTGTCTCCAAAATAAAGCGGGAAACTTGCAGAGAGAAAGAGAGAGAAAGACACCTACTCAAACTCACACAGCATGTGAAAGTCTCAGGGTGCTCCAGCCTTTATTGAGGCTCTAGTGAAATATTTATGTGGTTTTAATAAAGCAAATGTCACTCCTCCTCATGAAATACAGAGCTACACTCAGCACGAGGCTCAAACATCCATCAGGGACATAACGCTGGACAGGGGTGGGT
>NW_019524912.1:29283-39078 GCF_002814215.2 Seriola lalandi dorsalis
GAGGCCTCCTGCATTCTGCCTCCTCCACCTCTCAAATGTACCACTGATGCAGCCTTGTTTTGTGCCTTATCTGTGATTTCCTTGCTCCTGGTGCAGCTGACATCGTGCTTGGACGTATGTCTGCTCAGACCAACACAGCACAAAGACCAAGTCTTGTGGTTTCAGTTCACAAACACAGACTCACAAAATCCCATCAATCCTTCTCATGTATGTCAGTAAGATGAATCTCATCCATAACAATCGCTCAGGTCAGTTAGAACTTCCTTTAAACA
This sequence comes from Seriola lalandi dorsalis, assembly GCF_002814215.2. Taxonomy (NCBI): domain Eukaryota; kingdom Metazoa; phylum Chordata; class Actinopteri; order Carangiformes; family Carangidae; genus Seriola; species Seriola lalandi. The sequence goes on from NW_019524912.1 coordinate 29,556, forward strand.
CACAGTCAGTCAGTTTGACCAACACTGCATGGAGGACAGAGGTAGTTGGAGCTGAGATTGATGCTAACCTTTGTTCTGATTGTTTCTCTGATAACTTATGAAGCAGACGTTCAGCAGGTTTTTACCAGCAGCTGAATTCTCCACAGAGGTGTCCTCCTCTCCATAACAAACACACCAAACCAGTAGAAACACCCAGAAAGCAGTTTACCTTTATAAATCAGAGATTCAGCGACGCTCTTCAGTGACACAGGACAGGACGTCTCCAGCAGCTGGGAGCTGAGCTGTCCAACATTTCCTCAGCTTGTTTCTCTGATAACTTCAGATCCAGACGTCCGACGACTAAAATCCTTCATCTGGTTCAAATATAGAGCTGAAAACCTCCAAGGTGTAAAAAGTGTACGTGGCTTAAAACTAGATAAAAGTCAATGTTGAGCTTCTGTCAGACAAACACACTGACACATGATCATAGAGGATATGATGTCACTGACAGGAGACCAATGACATGGAGCATTACCATCATTAAAATCACAGATTTCTCTGGTTTGAGAATTAATGGAAACATTAGGGATAATGTAAGAACACAACTCAACAACATTTAGAATATCGGTCTAGATGTTTTTAGACATTTTAATGTGGAAAAGTTACAGATTAGAACTTTAACTATCTAAAACGTGTTACACAGCAGGATGTAAGACAAAAGGTAAGCTACACTGTCCTCTCTGCTCTGTACACCAGCCTGCTCAGCTGTTCCACAGATTTCCACAGGACAGTTGTTCACAGAGGAGCAGGTGTATTCAACATGCGTCCAGAGCTCCAAGAGAGACGTGGGACAGATTCTTTGAAGCAAAACTTGAGACATGATTTCTCCCTGAAGATAAAAACAATATTTTCTCTGGTGTCAGCAGGCTGAGACGAGCAGATGTGAAGCCCACTCCTCCGCTGCCTGCTGTGCTCCTCTAATGTAGAGCAGTCTGAGCTGCTCTGTGCAGGACTGAGAGGCCTGAAGTCTGAACACACAAACAGAGCTTGTTAACAACACCTTGATACTAAACGTCTTTGTGCTCAGGGGAGGAGGAGATGACTCTGTCAGCACACACACACACTGGACATACACTGAAATGTGTAACATGATGTGCCATAAATAACTGTGACCTGCACCTTGAGTTGCTAAAAGCTTCAACTCCTCAGAAAAACCCACAAAGGACATGACCTCAGAGTTTTCAGTGGAACCTTCAGCCCTGGAAACAATTAATGCAGCAGCTCTGGCAGAGGAAACAAGACATGTTTTCATTTAATGGAGCTGTTAGTGAGGAATAATCTGACACACATGAAACCCAGCGCTGAGCTGTTTTTATATACAAATATTGTTGTTTTCAGAAGTTGAAACAATTTAACCAACAAATCATCTGTACCCACCTCTCCTCTGCAGGGTCATGCGGGCCTAATGCCTCCTTCTTTACATATAGGCAAGCAGAGCCAAGGACCAGCTTCATCCCCCACCCCCAAACAAAAAGGCAATTTACTAAACAAACAAGAAAAATATGGACCTGACTAAAACATACCTTTTCATAACAGTAGCAGCAACACATTTCTCTTAAAGCCAGGGCTTCTTCTGTCTCATCATTTTGTACTGTCTGTCTCTCCAAGTCTTTTTCTTGCATCTTCTGCTCTCTGATATCTTCACCTTTCACCTTCTGTCTGAAGTTTTAGGATTATTCTTCTGAACTGACACTAAACATATGAAATTTGCAGTATGAGCACATAAAAGGTCACATGTCACTGTTGGGGCTGAGTTCTGCCTCATGAGCTGGACACCATAAATATTGGATCTTCGGTTGTCTATCAATTTACTGGCTATCATAAATCAAGAAAATATTAATATTACAAATATTAATATTAGATAATAACTTTAAAATGAATTAAAGTCCTTGGGGACACCAGCCTAAACTAATAGGCAAAATAGCCAATATTGTTTCAGTCTCAATTTATTAGTTTTAATCTGGAACTCTGGCAATATTCACGCTTGTGCTACATTAAACACACCAGTACTTAAAGACATTTATTTACAATGGAACAGAGTAAAAACATAATATCTAACCTAGTATATACAGGTGTGTGTATGTTTGTGTGTGTGTGTGTGTGTGTGTGTGTGTGTGTGTGTGTGTGTATGGGGGTATGTCTGACAAACGCAAGATGGCCGATTCAAAATGGTTGCTGTGACCACATGACCTGAACAAAGAGGACTATAAAAATAGCGGTAAACAAAGAAATGACTGAACATGGTCTGAGCGGAAGAGGCAGACAACCACCAGGAGGTGATTCTTTTTTTTACCCGCAGCAGCGGGGCCAGCCCTACAATCGCAAATGTACTTGTCTGACTGACTGACTGACTGACTGACTGACTGACTGACTGATCATATTTCCACCACTGGCCAGCGGAGTGCCGAGCTGCAGTCTACCAAGCTGCTCCGGTTTTCCGGCTGCTCAGGAACTCCAGGGAAGAGAAGGATCACTTCCAAAACACTGAGCCTTGCCTCCATTACAGCAAATAAACTACTTTCATTACATGTATCATTACTAAAGGAGGCAGAGGAATAAATAAACATAAGACACACTGAGCAAAGTTTCACTATGACTGTAATAAAGGTAAAAGCCTGAACGAATAACTTAAACATCAGAAAGATAGTCTCTATCTTCTAACTTTCTCTGTGAGTGATCATTTTACATTAAATCCAGCTGAAATCACAGCTCAGTCTTTGTCTTTAATGACGTGTTTGGTGATGTTGTCAGACGACGTCTCAGTTATAAAATCAGGATTTGTGCATAGGCTAAGTTTTGACTTGGTCTTGTTATTGTTTGTCTTCTTCTTTTTCTTCTTCTTAATAACAACAACAACAACAACAACAACAACAATAATAATAATAATAATAATAATATGTTATGAGCCAAATCACCTGATAATCACTTTGCCTTCACTCATTGTGGTGTCATTGGCCCTCAGTACTCGGGGCCCTGCAGATGTCAGGTGGAATATATTAAATCTGAAAGAATGTCTGTTGAGAGTCCATGTGTAAACACACACATTACCAGATGCAGTCTATCAGCATTGAGCTCTGGTTGACTGATGTTGAGTGTCAGCTGAAAGAATTCAGTTTGTTTTCACTGTCACACTGTAAGCTGCTGTGATTGTAGCCTAAGCTGTGTGTGCAGAGGAAATGATCAGTGCTCTGCCAGCTGAACACTTTACATGAGAGGGGACAGAAGCACTTATGGTGTAACACTCTTTTGGTCCTCCATAAGTGCTGTTATCTTTGAGTAAATGAGACCATTTATGTCCTGAAGCAAAAACTGAGAGACTGGATGTTGATGGAAACCTGCTATAGCTAAAGTGTGTTTAATCTTTCTAAGATGTATTCCAACAATAACAGCACTGAAGTAAGTTGAAAAACATTTGAATTTGAAGTGACACTGATGCAACCTTGTTCAGCTTCTCAAGCTCAGTGTGCAGTTCATCATCTTTTGTGCTGATGATTCAATGAGGATGGTTTCATGTCCATCCAAGACTTGAAGTGCTTGTCTATTTCAGGTATCCAGGGTTCTGGGTACCAGCCAGGGTAGGAGGAGGTAACAAATGATCTCCTTTCAGCAGCTGACAGGGAAGAGAGCAGTTTTAGTTCTTTTAGACCTAAGTGCCGTCTTTGGCACTGTAGATCATGCTATTTTGATTGATTGCCAAAAAAGTTGGGTTGGCATCAAGGACACTTGGCAATATTTTATACAGAACCTACTTGGTAACCGTAGGTAACCATTCATCGTCCACAACTTGCATTACCTGTGGTGTACTGCAAGGTTCAATTTTATTCTCAATTTACATGCTTCAACTCGGCCAAGTTATCCAACGGCACGGCGTCTCTTTTCATTGCTATGCAGATGACACACAGATATACACTCCACTAAAACCTGTTAAACCAGAGAGCGTTGCTGCTGTTTTAGACTGTCTTAATGCTGTAAACTGCTGCGTGGCCATCCAACAGTTAACATCTTACAACGCAACAACTGTTAATCCACTAAATCCCATCAGTCTCATTCAGAATCCCCTTGGTCCCTGGTCCACAAACGTAAAATCTGTTGCTAGAAATCTGTAAAGTACTGTTCTACTCAAACACTCCATTACAAAAGTTGTCCAGTCCTGCTTCCTTCAAATAAGATCCATCTCCAAAATCAAACCTTTAATCTCACACCCTGATCTGATAAAAGTCATTCATGCATTAATTTTCTCCAGACTGGAGGACTGCAACTCCTTCCTCTGTCACATAAATCAAAAGTTACTCATCCGCCTCAATCTAGTTCAGAATACAACAGCTTAGCTTCTTACGGCGTTTTATAGATGATATCACATCACTATGATCCTGGCTTCAGTTCACTGGCTCCCTGTCTGTTTTAGAATTAATTTGACTTTTAAAACATGCTCAGGCCCAGGCCTGAGCTACATAACAGAATTATTAACCATATATGAGCCAGTATGCAGCCTTAGATCCTCAGGTCAGGTCCTTCTGGCCATTCGACAGTCAACGCTTGAATCTAAAGGTGACACTGCTCTCGCCATCAGGGCCTGTCGACTTTTAAACAACCAGCCTGAGTAGATGAGGCAAAATCAGTAACTTCTTTTAAATCACTTTCACCCTTATCCTTTAAACCACCCATCCTGTCCATAGACGATGTTACAGCCCTGATAGGACAAATTAAGTCCTCCAGCCCACCAGATGCCTTACCAACATCACTGTTTTTAAAGATTTTAACTCCATCGGCTCCTGCACATTTTAAATGGTTCTTTTATCAGGGTGAGTCCTCAGATATTTTAAATGAGTCCATCCTTGTTTTAAGAATCCAAACCGGGACGCTACTTGCCAGAGAATGAAAGGCTTTTTTTCTAAACTAGCTTCTCCAGAATCCTAGAAAAGGTTGTCCAAAAGCAACTTGTCCAGACACTGGAGGGTGTTTGATAACTTTCAATCTGGAGTCAGTAAAATGTACTTCAATGAAACAGCTTTGCTAAAAGTCTCAACTGAATGTCATCAGCGTACAGATGATAGGAGATGTTCCTAAAGCACTGATAACTTGTCCTATGTGACAGCATGTATATCGAAAATAAATTGGGTCCTGACTGATCCCTGAGGGAAACCACATGACAGGAGAGCAGAGTCTGATATATAGTAGTAGTAGTAGTAGTATTTATTTGTCCCCGTGGGGAGATTGGTTTGCAGCATTATCACAGGCGTTTCAAAAGGAAAAACAACAAAAAATAAAAAACAAAACATCATACGATAAAGACAGCTTAGGACATACAACATGAAACATTTCCACTTCATGCCTTGCAGCATTATTAAAACCTGCTGCCCAGACCAGCTGGACAGTTGGTGCACAGTGAACAGCTAAGGTGACTAAACAGAAAAGTGCATTATTTGTTTAAGAGCTTAATTGCTTGTGGTACAAATGAAAACTTTGACCTATTTTTGGTTAAATGGGGGCGGACGGTAGCGTCGCCCGGATGGCAACGGTTCTAAAGATAGAGCAAGGGGGTGCTGCTGGTCACCCACAATGCTGTTTGCCTTTCTCAGAGTTCTCTCCCTGTAAATGTGTTATATATATTATATATTATAGTTCTCCTACAGAGAAAGACCAGTCTCGGAAGGGGGGAGGAGAACCACTCAGTCCCAGATATACCCATGAGATGCCTCAACCTGTGGATTAGAATATGATGGTCAACTGTGTCAAAGGCTGAGAAAATACATAAAATTAATTTGGTTTTCATAGTAAATGGTTAAAAAGTGAGATTTGAAAAATGTGGTTGTCCATGTACTGGGAGGTGTCAGTTTGAAGTCTAAAAAAAAATCAGATAAACTCCTTTGGCCCATTAGCATACACTTTTAAGACAGCCCATCAGTTCTCAGTACTGTCAAGTTGCAAAAGGTGCCACGTTATCTTGCACTGCACAACAAACTGATGAAACATTATTAAGAATGAAGCTTGCTGAACGTCTCAATATCAAACTTAAAACTATTCCTATCATGGTTTTTAGCCTTTAGCCTCTTAGTTTAAATTGTGGCAAATCTGCATCATCGAAAGTCCTTTGGCTACGAGCAGTTTCTGCTCACACTGTACAGACAATCGCCTGGAAGAAGAATACACCTGAATCTGATGATTATGAGTTAATATTAGAGGTTATAAGGCTCTTTGATTTCTGAACAGATTGATGGACATCCACTCTTAACAGGTCGTAAGATGAGAAGGGTGTGTCTGTTGTGTGCGTGTCTGGATGGTCTTTGAACCGGTTCTCCATGTGTCTGTGCCTTGTGCCCGCTATGATCCCCGATCTCACGCACAGTGTCCTCACAGATGGAGTCAAAGTTACCCCTCTCTCTCTCTGTGGTGTTGCAAAAATCATCAATGCTGCCAATTCTTTATTCTGCAGGATCCCAAACAGCACATTGGAATATGCAAAGACTGTGTTGAATGTGGAGAGTAGGAAGCAAAACTCAAAGCTGATCAGCAGTGTGATGTATCCATCTGCGCTGTGAACTGCATCTCCGCTCATACACAGTTCAAACCAAATGTGATGAAAAGTTCCACCGTGTTGGGGCCACTCTGGGGAGTCTCCGCTGGCAGAGCTCATCCAGCAGTTTTTTGTGATTTGCTGATTTAGTGAAAAAGGCTCCTAGGCCACTGAGATGACAGAAAAATACCTTGTACTCCTTGATTTTAGCAGCACCTTGAGCCATGACGAGGTTCAGAGAGTGTGCATAACAGTGGATGAAAAAAGCTTATAGTATATTTTCTTTAATTTTGGCTTGTACTCCGTTCAGACCTGAGGCCATCACTGCGGCTCCATCATAACATTGGGTTACTGTTTTGGCGCATTCACAGTCCTGTAGGAACTGAAGAACCTGGCCCACCACTGCCTCTGCCCACTTGTCCCCACTCACATCATCAAACTCAATAACCTCTCCTTCACCCCGCTGTCAGAAGCATAATGCAGAACATATGACGTCTGAGCCGCATTACTGATGTCAGTTGTCTCGTCAACCATAATGGAAACGAAAGGTGTTTTGCTCACTTCCTCCTTCATAACCTCTGCAACTGACTGTATCAGGTTGTTCTGAATTTTGCTTGACGTGCCCACAAATACTGTCGCAGTATCAAGATGACAGCGGAGGGCGGTGTTAATGAGCTGCTTCAATATCTCCCTGTTCTGCCTGACCTTGTTGTTGTGGGCAAGACTTTGGTTGCAGTGGAGGTCTACTCTGGTGTCCCCAAAGGTTTTAAAGCTCACCGTAGCTTGAAAATGTGTAGCTGAATTATGGTGACGGTGGGCTGACTTTGTTAGGTTAGTAAGACTAACAAATCCAGCATAAGCCCAGACGGATGACTTGTCCGTTGAAAAAAGAAGCAATACAGCCTATTAGTTTTTTTTACAGCCAGTCATCCATGGGTAGTGTTCATGATTGTCGATTTTGAAATGCCTTTCAACAGTTTTCCCCTTTTCTGTTAATTCCAGTGCTGGAGTTGGTCTTCCCTTTTGTATTATTAATTGTTTCTCTTCGAAAGTCCGCCTTGAAAAAGGCAGCGCTATCAAGCTAGCCACATCGGTCTCTTCTGCCATAGCCATGGACATAACATTCTTATTTCACTGCTACGCTGGCGGGGCCAACTGGTGGTTGGCGCCAAGCTTCCAACAGGACAGCGTTGGCCTTCGAGAAGGCTTACGGCAATTATTTTTTGGTCCCACCCACTATAAATCAAAATCTGATTGGTTAATTCACCTGTCACTTCCTATGTAAACATACACTGCCATGGCCTTCTGTCAATGAAGTCCTAACCAATAAGTGAGCTCTAAACTCTTTTTCTGCCTAGAGACAACAAACAAAAAAATCAAATTTTTCTAATTCTCTGAAGGCCTAGAAGGCCCTGAGGGTTCCCCTCTGGTCTGAGAGGAGACAAAGAGACTCGGGTGGCTCAGGGGAGGGTGGTGGCAAATATCACTGCAAATACAATTTTGGATGTTTTTCTTCTCTGTTAAAGGTAGGGTAAAAAATTAACGAGATGCTTTGTGATTAATTGTGAATGTAATTAATCTAAATAAATCTCATATATCAATATTTGCAGTGAGAAGCCAGTTAAAGAGTTCACTAAATACTAAACTGTGGTGCTGCAGCTCCATCAGTTCATGTGTCCCTGCACAGTTCATGCTTGTCTAGTTCAGGGCACATTATCTGTGTGAATGTGAATGTGAATGTGAATAGCAATGTTAATTATTCCTGATTTATACCTTAATAACTACTCATATACATGTGCACCGTATTGTGAATGTTACCTGTATTTGTTTTCATTTACATCCCTACCTCAGGCAAGTACCTTGTTCTTTCACACTACTAACTTAAAGTTACTCTGTAACTTTTCCACATTAAAATGTCTAAAAACATCTAGACCTATGTTCTATATGTGGTTGAGTTGTATTCTTACATTATCCCAAATGTTTCCATCAATTCTTAAACTTTAATTTTAATCATGGTAAAATTTCATTGGTCTCCTGTCAATGACATCATATCCTCTATGATCATGTGTCAGTGTGTTCGTCTGACTGAAGCTCAACATGGACTTTTATCTAGTTTTAAGCCACATACACTTTTTACACCTTGGAGGTTTTCAGCTCTATATTTGAACCAGATGAAGGATTTTAGTCATCGGACGTCTGGATCTGAAGTTATCAGAGAAACAAGCTGAGGAAATGTTAGACAGCTCAGCTCCAAGACGTCCTGTGACCACTGAAAAGCATCAGTGAATTAATGATTTTTAACTTAAAACTGCTTGATTCATTGTTTCTACTGGGTTTAATCTGTTATGGAGAGGAGGACACCTCTGTGGATAATTCAGCTGCTGGTGAAAACCTGCTCAACATCTCGTTATTAAGTTATCAGAGAAACAAAGGTTAGCATCAATCTCAGCTCCCAGCCCCTCCGTGATGTTCCCCAGATAACCCTTGCCTGCATTGGCCTGACCCTGTGGTCCCATTGAGATGAATGAAGGAGCTGCACTCATGGAGTTACAATACTTTTAAAACACAGTGGGGTCAGTTGTGAGGTTGCCACGGTAACTCCTTTGAAGTGAACATGCTCCACGATGGCTGTAGTCCCTCTGAAATTGGAGCCTTCACATCTTTAGCAACAAACAGTAGCGGTGGTGTCAACAATAAAGATGAAATTCACTCAAGAAAATGTGTGTGCTTTGAAAAGGTTGAGAGGTGAGGTCATAAGAAAGAGTCTGAAAGTCTTGAAGAGGTGATTGTTTGGAGCTGAGGCAATTTATTTGGTTTTCTAGTTAGCATGTTCATGGGTCTTAAATGCCTTGTGAAATTGTTTGGGATTTCCAGGCAGTGCAGTCAGCATGAAGCAGAAACAAAGAAATTATCCCTTTTATAGCTAAGTGTTTTTGGCTGTTGACTGTGTCCACCCCCCCCCACCCCCCC
>NW_019524912.1:39280-58144 GCF_002814215.2 Seriola lalandi dorsalis
ACACACACACACACACACACACACACACACACACACACTTTCTCTGCCTCCCCTTTTCTCTCTTTCTCTCCCACTGCAGCTTTCAGTCCACAGTCTCAACAGTTAAAACATCTTATTTAAACCACTGGTTATAAGGCAGTAACATGATTACCCTAAATATTTTATCTAATCTAATTTTATCTAATGTAATCTAATGTAATCTAATCTAATCTAATCTAATATAATATGTAGTTTAACTTCCTGCTTTTAAAGTCCTGGTCAAAATGATTGCCCCCCTGAATAACTCAGAATATCTAGACATAAATGCAAACGAACCAATGTTGTATAATGTTGTATAACCAGGGTATTTTTAATAAGATGTCCATGGTAACTGAACATAATAAAAAAACTAAACTAAAATAAAAAACAGAACAAAACTCACCTGTGCTTAATTTTCAGTGTTCACATGACCTGAATTAACCAATGAATGGTACTTTTATTACATAAAAAGGGGCTGATTGTTTCCAGTTTTCTTTTTAATGTGGAGTGGGTGTGTGATGAATATTCCCCCCACACTATTGAGCTTGGACTTCCCATGATTCCGAGCACCTTTGGCTTATCATAAATTTTGGATTAAAACAGGACAATTCCAGTGGTGAGGGGATTCATTAAAGGTCCACACCTGGTATATAACTGTAGGTCTTGTACTGCTGGATGTGCTGCTCCACCTATTTTTATCCAGGTAAGGAAATTATTCTCAGTTCACATCATCTTTTGAAGATACGATCATCACTACAGAGTCTGTCATGTAAGAACCAATAAGAACGAATGGAATGATCAGAGTTGTCATATTGACATTTAAGGTGTATTGATTGATTTCCAAACTTCAATCATGCATTGAGTAACACGCATGAAAACATTCCACCTTAAAAGATGCCGGTAGCTGCGGGAAGCCTCTGAACTGCTCAGTGAATTAAATGGGTAATTAGTAAAGATAAAAAGACAGAAAACATCTTTTCATTCATCATTCACTCTTCTGACAGTTTTTTTATCCGTGATGCTTTTACACAGAAACATGTTAAACCTGGATATCTTAGCCTAGCTTATTAGCTTAGCTTGACCACTGAATGGATGTTTCCAGTGTGGCTTCATTTGCTCCACACAACTAACAAATGAAATCATTCAAAACACAAACTACTTGTGTTCATTCACCTGCGGCTTAATGCTTCACTAATTACAACCTGCTACATCCATGGAATGGTCTAATATCACTGAACTGGATGTTTGTCAGATGCTGCGTCATATTCTCAAAATGATGAAACTGTTCATAAAGTCAGTCCAACATTTGATCAGTGGTCAGTTTTAGTTGTGCAGCAGATAGCTAATAATCTTTCAAATGTGGATACAAGATCAAACTTGGTATGTTTATCCCTCTGAGGCAATTCATTTGAAAAATCCTATTAGCCACTTAAATTTCAAATGGCTGCCGTTGTCCAAGATGGCCGCCATTTCCAGCATAGGGAACACATGTTTTAACACAGACTTTTACCCACTGGACAGATTTCAATGATTTTGCTATTGAATCCTATGTTTTTGACTATGAGGACATCAAATTCAGAATTTTTAATGTCAATTAAATATTATTTAAAATAATAATAAAAAATGTATGCTAACAAGTTTTTTGGCCTGTGTGATTGTTTTAATTTAGCAGCACTTTTAATTTAATCTGTTAAAATTTCCACACATTTCATATATTACAGTGTACTAAATTTCACCCTCTAAGTTGTTAAAATGTAGATTTGACACCTGGATCATTGATATGGGAGAACTGTGGGTGTATTGGAAAAAATGACATTTCCGTTCCAGAAAGAGCAGCTATCTTTGGAATTGGCGGCCATCTTGAATTTTTGAGTGGCTAACATGTTTTATCAAGATTAATACCCAAGGAGGATTTGTGCCAAGTTGGGTTAACACGTAAACATATATTTGATGATGATTTGATCAAACATGATAAAACCATTGATACAACCCCGTGGTGAAATGCTCTGAGGCTGACAGAGGGGGGAGAAGATACCTCGCTCCAAACCCCAGCCCATGATTACAGTTTCTGATGATTATAGTTTTCAATAGGGTTACTGCAGGGCTTCATCTCAGCCAGCTCACCACACTGTGACTGCAGGGGCCAGGATCTCTCAAGACTACCTCTCATCAACTTTGGCTCTGGAGAACAAGGTCATGTGGTCTGAGGATGACATGACTTCCTGTTGAGACTGTAGTTATTGTCAACCCCAACAGACAGAGTTATGATCAATAACAGACAATGGGAAATTATTGCCTCATTCTGGTATTTCTGGTTAAAAACTAAAACTCAGTTGAATTTGGAGCTTGCTTTTATGTTTCCTGGCCTACAGTGCTTTAATAAAAGGGCAGTTTTGAAACAAATTAGGACAAAGACAGAAAAAAAGAAAGTATTCATGCTTGTTTAGCCTTTTTATACCAAAGAAAAAAAGACATGGGACCACATCAGACAAGAAAACAATGCCCACAGCTTGTAATTATGTTTGAAATGTGGTAACTAGAATATCAAGATTTCCAATTATTTTCAAAGAAGACAAGAAAGAAAATAGCCTTCAGGAGATATAAGTCTCTGCTTCACATGGTTCCACTTTACAGGCTTGAAGAGAAACAAACAAATTGCACCTCATTTGGTTGGGCTGGGTATTTTTAACTGCTTTTGGCTGGCAAAGCCACAGCACAATCAATTGCATGCTCGAGAACAGCACTGACTCGGCAGAAAAAGCTATTCCATGTGTACAGCCTCTTACACACACACAGACACACACACACACACACACCCACACACACACACACACACACACACACACACACACACAGGCTGTGTACAGTATCCAGTGGTTTTACATGAGAAAGTTGCAGCTCTTTCTGTTTGTGGCCTGGCTTGATTCTCCGTAACAAGACTGAGTCAGCAAGTCCCTCCAGCAGTAAACTGAATGGACTGGATGGATGCTGTGCATGGGGAGTAATACTGACCATTACAACTCTAATTTATGCTGGTTCAAATTGTAATGTAAGCTAAATGTCCAGATGATAGGCCTGTGTGCAGAAATGCACGGAGTGAAGCCCACGCTTCTCTTAACTGTGCTCTCAGTGTGCAGCAGCCAGTCCTCAAACAACCAGTCTGTGCTGTGAAACATCTGAAATCTACCCACCTTTTGATTCCTCTTCTGAGAGTGTGTGGGCTTTCAGGGTGGTACTTTCTCACCCATTCTCCCTGTGTGTGTGTGTGTGTGTGTGTTGTTAAAATAACGTGTCTTTGAAAGTAGAATAGACTGGCATTTGTTCTCACCGCCAAGATACTCTGATCTCTCTATGTGACGTTATCATGAGAGTCTTATTTGAAAGGATCATTGATAACAAAGCAGCAGAGTCTGAGATATCGTGACCTCTGATCTTTAGTCCCTGCTGTGGGTAAAGCTCCAAAACACTGGATCCTACATTTCTAAAAGTGCAACATGACAGCATCACTAACATGTTACCTACTAACTATGACTGAAAACATGTCAAATTGTGGAATGTCCCTAACCATCATATGAACTATCTTAATCTTAATTTCACACATTAAGGTCAGTTTACTAGTCATGATTAGTGCTCATTAAACAGTTGTTTTTGTCAAATCTGAGAAATTAACCCTGATGATGTCATGATGTCTACTAATAATAAACTAGGGATGTGAACATTCACCGAGCTAGGACCATCTGATGAGAGATTCTATAAATTGCATTAAGGTAAATGTAGGATCCAGTGTATTTGGAGCTATCACCATATATAGAATAAATTGCATGATTGGAAATGTAGGATCCGGCGTATTTGACTGTATGCTCAGATCTCTCAGTCTTGACTATTCTTCTGTCTTCTTCTCTTCAGTATATACAAAGTGCAAAAATAACATTAGTAAATGCTTCATAACTTAAATCCCTGTACTCAAACTCACCAGAGGACATCATCATCGTGCTTTGCTTGTTCCAGGCGCCCTGGGCCAGCTGTGCAGCTCAGATGAGCGTCAGTCTGGCTGTGGTCTCAGGAGGTTTATGCTGTTATTCACCACAGGAACTAGCTGATCAGAACTTAGCCACAGCTCTGTCCCTGTGCTGAGCTGAGCTAATCCTGTATTATTTTATCAGAACATTTTGGAGCTGCCATTCCAGAGGTGCAGTTGTTGTAGCAGATTTTACACTTTATGATTCCTACACAATAAATGGATCAGTCATGCGTACAGTCCAGTCACTCTCTCTCTTGTCTGCTGTGAATCTTTCTTCCCTCCCTGTTACTCTTTTACACATGCACGCACACACCCATGAGGCCTTGTATAGTAATTCAGTGGTTTTCAAATCACTGATGCATTTTAGTAATAACGAAAAGAGCAAAAAGAGCCCTGACAGCAAAACTCATCCACCGTAACATCACGTCTAGAAATGACTATCAGTATCCTAAAACAAGACAGAGAGAGGCAGCTAGTGGCCTGCCTGAGCGTGCACTTACTTCCTGGTTTTGTTTTCCTATTTAAGCCTCAACCCAGCTGTGGAGATGTTATGTTGCTGGCCACACCCAAGACTGATAGCCTCTGATTACTACAGCACAAAGACGACCAGGTTTTAGAGAAAACATCAGCAAATAAATCAACAGGAGTTGAAAATCTTTTTGGCATATCTATGTACATGGCATGTTTCTGATATCCAAGAAATGCACATGAAAAATAATACAATATCATTACATTACATCATTACATGACCCGATACCCACTACAAGGGACCTATGATATGATATGATTTAAAAAAAAAAAAAAAAATCAGTTAATGTAAATTATCCAAAGAAAAAATCTGGGTCTTGATAGAAAATGTCTTTTCTTTTGGAAAAACATCTGCTGGAGGTCATGACAGGTGAGTGGAATGCAGTGGCATCCACGGTGTGAGTGACGTTAGAGAGTCTGAAGGAGAGGTCAGAGACTGCGTGGTATGATACAGTACGCCTGGACGCACTCATCCGGGTGATGTGATGAGTACCGTGGTAAAAATGATCATGAACAGTGATTCATTTTCAATCTTTCCTGTTGGAAATTAATGACTGAAAGAGTCACCTCCCTGTTATAGTTTGAATCTCTGCTACAAGACTTACACCCCGACCTGACAGTAAGACTTCGGTCAGAACTGCATCATGTGTAAGAAAAGTGCTCTATAAATAAAGTTTGCTATTATATTATTATTATTATTATTATTATTATTATTATTATTATTATTATTATTATTATTATTGTTGTTGTTTAGCCCCGCCCCTTGTCCCCACAAGTTGACAGGATTGGTTCCTTAGGTTTTTGACGTTTGGCTGTCTGAATCTTTTTATATGAGTCATTGGTTCACTGCAGTTCAAGGTGCAAACACTCAGTCATGGTGTTGGTGATTATTTCACTCATCATATCTCTGTATTATATAAAAACACCCTAGAGATGTTAAAAAAAAACTCACAGCTTTGTTTGTACTTGACCTTTTTGACTTGATAATTCATAATGATAAATGATGTACTGCTGCTGCTCGTGCTGTAAGCCAGAAAGCTGCTGAATAACTTTGATGTATTTAGACATAATCTGGTGGACCTCCTCAGTGTTATACAGACAGGTAACCTGTGAAGTCACACCCCTGTCTGAATACATTATAAAACACAAGATTTAAATCTCACACCTGGATGTTTGATCCATAGTTGTGTGACCGTGTGTGTTATTGTTTTAGCATAACAGTTAAAATGGCTTTAAAAATTGTAAATAAATTTACTCATGAAACACTAAACTACATTTTTCATAAAAAGATTGGCACCAAAAACAATAAAACAACCAAACTTGTAATTACTCACATTAGTGTATATGTAACACAAGATAATGTGTTGGTGCTCAAAACTGTCAGTATCGGTAAGTGTATACATTGTTTAGTTTATTATATAAGACTCATCCCTCTCATCCCTCCACAGGCTGCAGCGTTAGAGAACATCACCGGGGCTGATCTGAAGGACAGAACCAGATCCCGTGCAGCAGAGCCATCAGACCCACAGCAGGAAAAAGTTGTGGTGAATGCGGACTGTGGTGAGTTTGGTCTGGATCCTCAAAAATCCAGTCAATGATAGATCCGGATCCGAACAGACACACAGACCACCAACACTGGTCTACAGTCTAGTGAGGTGATATCATGAAGAGCGGAGGCTGTACAACACAGTTCTGACACGACCTCGGTCTGTGGTAGTGAGAACGTGAGGTGGAAATACATACAATTACACTGTATGTGCAGTGAACCACACACCTTCCATGTAGAGTAATGTGGTGCAGGTCTGAGCTCTGTTTCCACAGTGACCTCCAAAGGAATGTGTGGGACAGAGGGAGGGCACAGTGAGGGCGCCCCCTCAGCAACACTCAGCTGAGTACACAAACAAAACACACGGCCATGAAGTATGTGTTTAAATAGTAAACAAACTCTACATCATGTCTCCTTCACATTCATTCTTGTCATTATTTCAACATTTCTGAAAGTAGAAAAAGAGGTTATTGATAAAAAAGGTAATTGACAGTGCTGACTGACAGCTTAGTCACCAGATGATCCATTTTCACAAAAAGACAACAGAACAACAAACAATCCAAACACACATTTGACCTCAAAGAGAAATCACTGGGTTTAAAAGCAGTGGATTCTGCTGAGTTAACAGTCTGAGTCTGAGCGTCGTACACCCTGATTATACTCTATCATCATAAAACACACATATAACAATTACGCACAAACACACACACACACACACACACACACACACACACACACACACACACACACACACACACACATCAATGTTGCTGACTTGGTGTGAGGACAGTGATGTGTGCTCAGACTGTAGGAACAAACAGAACTGAGTCCTGTCTAATCCCTTGGTGCTCTGGCTTCGTTAACGTGGCTCATGTAATGATATGGCGAGGTGCTGACTGTAAGACCGAGGCCTTATTCTCCCAGGACTCATATTACAAACAGACCTCCTGCATTTGGAATATGTGTCTGTAGTTTACAGAAACAAAAATTCAGGTCCAGATTGTACAACGTGTCACTTCCTGAAAAGAAGACTGAGCTCTGTCTTTGGTCTTTTGTGGAAACAACTCCAGACACAGGTACTTAGAATAAATGTGAAGTTGTACTGAAGCACGTATAGTTAAAACCCTTCACACTTAGATGGGGGTGTCAGCAGAGTTTCATCAGCTGATATGGCCCCAAATCCACGTGAGTCACTTGAACGTGGATTAAACAGGTAACTGCTGGTTTTGAAGATCCTAGAGAGTCTGCTGTGTGAGTTTGATGGGTCAATTCAATTCTTATTTGTATAGTGCCAAATCACAGCAGACGTTTCATCAAGCCATATAGAGCAGGTCTTTATAACATTGATTACAGAGACCAAACACTTCCCACCATGAGCACACACTTGATGACAATCAAAGAAACCTTTAGCAGAACCAGACTCAGGGTGGGTGGACATCCGTCTCAACTGCATACCACCAAACTCTGACCAGTTATCCCTGAGTCCAAGTGAATGTTTGTGCCAAATTTGAAGAAGTACCATCAAGGTGTTACTGAGATATCATGTCCATGAGAATGGGATGGACGTAGAGGATGGATGGACAGACAACATGAAAACAATATTCCTCCAGCTCTGACTGTTGCCATTGCGGAGGCATACAACAAACAGGTGACTGGTCAGTACTGTACTGGCAACTGTTGCAAACATGATCCACATCAGTGTTTTATGATCTACCACCTCTATAGTGAAGGTTTAGTTTAAGTTGAGGGAACTTAAACTGCTTGGTTAAGGTAAGAGAGAGGTGGCAGTCATAGTTAACAGAAACCAATGTTGACCAACCACCTCTTCAATAAGAGTTTTACCAGCACAAGAACTTTCAGCTTAGCAGCATTTAGAGAGCAGTCAGTGTTTGAGGTGGTTTGTGAGAATCTCTCCAACAATTGGGTAAATTCTGTTCAGCGCTGCTGCGACACTCACCACCACAGACTGTAGGAGATCTCTTGCATCCTGCTGTACATGTTTAAGGATCTTCTGAAAATAGAGTCTGCTTCCTGTACACAATGTCAGTGTAGGTCCTCCAGTCCAGTCTGTCATACAAGTGGACAAGTAGTGCTCCACAACGACAACCTCCACACCCTTCATGATAATGGGTTTGGTTGTGATTCTCTTCCTCTTCTCTTTTCATTAACACTAGTTTTTCACCAGCAGCTTTTAGAGGATTGCCTCAGACTGCGGAACCTACGTATATTATCTTCAGGTAAATGTTGGTATATATTTTTACACAGATTTTGTCATCCACCACCTCGTTTGGATTTGCTCTATGAAGAGATCTCTTACTGGCCAGTATGAACAGGAGGAATGATGACAGCATGAGAAACCCTTTTCCAGGAAACTGGCTATTGTTTCAAAAGAGACTTGGAAAAACGCGAACCTGTACTTTAAAACTTTGGGCAGTGCTCCTGGCTTTAATCCGTTATGTTATGAGCTGAGAAGCATCATTTCCATTTGCCTTTGATTCCTCCACAGGAATCATTTCAGCTGTGCACATACACTTTGTCTGTACTCATCAAATGTGAAGAATAACAAATTAAACCAACTTGTAGCAGGAACCATAAATCTAGTTTCCAAAACCAAGAACCTAGTGCACTCATTAACAGCGTAACTCACACTGCATTACCACAACACAGAGGGAGTCCTTCCTGTTGTTCACTGGACACACTCCAGCAGAGCGGGGCTGAGGTCTTTGAGTGCATATGTATGTTTCCTATGTTATGTGATTACATCCACATTCCCCACCCAGATTTAAATAGCTGTCTGTCTTCCCTGTAAAGACTTATTTCACCCCGTGGACTAATCAGACTGAGTGAGCTGAGAGGAGGTGAAGGGTGATGACTCTGGTAGTGATGGAAAGCTACTGCTCAGTGTAGAGAGGATAAAACTTCTTACCCCTATGTTTAATGAAGATTTAAGAAGTTCAGTATAACATCTTCTATAGATTCATATAATTCTGAGTTTCTCACAGTCCAGCAAGAATGAGGTGATGTTGCCATGGTAATATACTGATGACGCTGATATATGTTCAAACTCTGTTTCAAAAACTGTTTCAAAATATCATTACTGAGCTAGAGAGAATCATAGAATTGGAGAGTTGGGGCTATAAAACATCAAAAATATTAAGTAATTCTTCATATTTTAAAAATGCACAAGGAAACTACTGACATAAATGTTTAGCATGTTAGTATCAGCATGTTAGACTAGAACAAGAAAACAAGCAGAAAGGAAGTGAACTCTGGGCTGGTTAACTGTAGTCCTGCTTTGAATGTTGTTGGGGAGTGCCAGTGGAACAACCTGATGATCAGTGCAAGCATTTAGACACATACTGTCATCAGAGCGTAAAAGGATATCATAGCCATGTCACACTAACATGTAGACATGAACCATTCCTATTACAGGAATGAACAGGCTATAAGGAGCTGATGGGTCATTAGGCTGATCTGGCTCTCCCCAGCCTCAGTAGACAGACAACGTTGTTCACCAGCTACAAGTCATCTGTGTCAACTCTGAATACTCACTTCAAGTATCAACGGTACAGCTAAACATATACTGTGCGAAATCATCAGTGTTAAGTCTAAGCTCACAACTTATGTGCTCACACTGTACGGTCCGATCATCAGCCACAACCTGAGTGCTCACACTGTACGAGTAAAAACAGCCCGTCGGCCCCTGCAAAACCGCCCTGGCTATTGACAATTGTTAATAAAGATTCGTTTGAAAGCTGTGAGGCAGGTTTGTTTTCAGCAACAATGCTAACAATGCAGAAGAAGCGTGCTGCCTTGATCATTTGCTCAGTCCTGTGTGCTGAAAGAAGCACGCTCGCTGTTTCCTCAGCTCAACCAACCTGGCCTCCATGTTTTCAGTCTAGCGTTGTGGCCATGGCATTTTCAGATGTTGTTTGCCAATTCACGCAGGCGCAGTGAGAAAAGAAGGCACTAATGTTGGGGAATCGGCTTGTGGCTCTGCTTCAATTGTGCAAAAACTTGCATCATCTGCCCAAAATTTCTGACATGTCAGAAATTCATCGAACCGTCTGACGGCCGTTGTGGAGCAAATGATCGGTCCTCGCTCCTCCCTGTACACTGCATGCCCGACTCTAAAATGAGTCGTGGGGCTCAAAAATCGGGTCAAAAAGAGGCTACAGTCGTACAGTGTTTGCCCAGCTTAACACTTAGCTGTTTTGTAATATTAGCCTTAAATTACAATTTAGCAAAGTAATGTTATCTAGTTTCTAACTTTCACCTTAAGTTACAGTTTGGCTTACTAAGGTGAGCTAGTTTCTAACTTTTGTGTTAAGTTACACTTTATGTAAGGTTAGCTAGTTTCTAACTTTAGCCTTGAGGCATACTTTAGCTATCTAATGTTAACTCATTTCTAACTATTCTTAAGTTACAGTTTAGCTAACTAGCTAACTAACAACTTTATAACTTTCGCCTTAAGTAACAAAGCTAACTAATATTCTAGTTTCTAACTTAAGCCTTAAATAACAGTTTAGCTGACTAATATTTGCTAGTTTCTAACTTTTGCCTTAAGTTACAGTTTAGCTAACCAATGATAGCTACTTTCTAACGTTAGTCTTAACTTACAGTTTAGCTAACTGGTTTTAACCACGGTTTTACAGCACGACATAGATGTTGGTGGTGCTGGGCCCATCAAACAGCATGCCTACCGTTATTCTGTTGACGAAACCCGGGTCATGGAAGCAGATGTTGATTATCTGCTGTAGCATGGGTTAGCTCTTCATAGTCACAGCCCCATGAGTTCCCTGTGTCTGCTAGCTCCAAAAGCGGATGGAACCCCCTGTTTCTCCACTGACTTCATAAAAGTTAATGCAGTTACCTTGCCAGACTCTTTTCCATTGCCCCGTATGGACGACTGTATTGATAACATCGGTCCAGACACAGTCATTACCAAACTCGACATCCTGAAAGGGTACTGGTAAGTTCCATTAACTCCAAGAGCATCAGACATTTTAGCTTTATGCAGTACACTGTAATGACTTTTGGCCTGAAAAATGCTCCATTCTACAAAAACTACATTCCAGTGCTTAATGCACAAGGTGTTCAATGATGTTCCCCATTACAATGTGTATTTAGATGATGCAGTAATATACTCGACTGGTCAGACCATATAGCCAGTTTGAGAACAGTTTTTCAACGGCTTACAGAGGAGCTAACACTCATTCTTGAATTTGGCAAGGTCATGGTGACTTTTTTGGGTAAGCAGGTGGGTCATGTGCTAGTCTGTCCAATGGAGGCAAAAATCACTGCAGTGTTAACCTATCCAGTACCCACCACCAGACATGCATTGTGCTGGTTCTTGGGCATGACTGGTTACTATTGCTGTTTCTGCAAAAACTTCTCGGTAGTTGTTGCCCCTCTCACTGCCCTATGTAGCCCCACTGCTCCTTTTGTGTGGACTGCTGAATGTCAGCACTCTTTTGAAGTGGCCAAGTCTCTTCTTTGCAGTGCCCCTGTTCTGGCTGCCTCTAACTTCTCTCTTTGTTTCAAGGTGGAAGTTGATGCCAGTACCTCTGGAGCCACAGCTGTACTGCTGCAAGGTAATGCTTGCAGTGCTCCTCACCCGGTGTGTATTTTCTCTGCCGAGTTCAAACACCATCAGCTAAATTATTCAACCACTGCAAAGGAAACCCTGGCTATGTTACTTGCCTTACAGCATTTTGAGGTGTATGTATGTTCCAGTTCACAACCCATGATGGTGTACACTGACCATAACCCGCTGGGGTTTTTGGCTCAGATGTACAACTGCGAACAATGCTTGATGCGTTGGGTGTTGTTGGTGCAGGGCTACAAGTTCAAAATTATACATAAAAGTGGAGCTGACAGTGTGGTGGCCGATGCTGTCCTGTGGATGAAATAGTTTTCCTGTGGTTGTACCACGTGGTGAGTAAACATTGTGATTTAGTGTTGTCAGTGTTCGACCAAAATGTTTATGTAAATGTGATGTGCTGCCATGTGACTCCTTTTGAACAACCCTAGTGGTGTTGTAAGGTGTTCTGCTCTCTCTCTCTCTCTCTCTCTCTCTCTCTCTCTCTCTCTCTCTCTCCCTCTCCAGGTACCGCTCCTCCTCCAAATGTGGGAGATGTGCTGCACGCAGCTGCACCCACTTACTAATTAGCAGCAGGAGTCAGAGTGCAGAGTGGGAGCTGAGTCGGGGCCAGTGGCCCAGTGTGTGGCAGCGAGATCGCTGTGTGTGTGTGTGTGTGTGTGTGTGTGTGTGTGTGTGTGTGTGTCTTACTCCTTGCCATGAAGGAGGCTGCTTGGTGTTCTGATTACCTGTTTTCTTTTGTTCTCTGACTCCTGGTCGTTTATTGTTTCTCAGGTATTTACAACGAGTGCTTTTTGTTATCTTTTAAAGTGATTTAGTTGTGTTTGAGTTTGGAAATAAAAGTCATTAGATTTTCCCTCACACATTGTTTTGCTTCCTGATCTTTCTTTCCTCCTGGGAGACATTTTTACATTTGTTACTTCCCCTCATCCTCTGGCCCCATTGAGGAATGTAACAATAGTCTTTGGTGCGTCTATGGTGGTTTAGTTTTAGTGTGTTACCTTTTTGATATTAGCTTCTATAATTGTCTATATCTGTTGGGTCAGTGAAGTAATTGTTTTTGCAATGTTGGAAAGCAATTGAGATACTTGTACTTTACTATTTCCATTTTGTCCTACTTTATACTGTAAGGACTGTAACACTTCAGTTCACTGAAGCACATACCTGCACTGTACTGTGTTCACACTCTGGTAACAATAAACATAGAAACAGCAGCACAAGTGGCAGGAAAGCTAAAAAGGAGGAACTAGCAAGTCAAACGAAAATGTATGTATTTCTGTCAGGAATCCTATAACAACAAAAAGTAAAATTATCTATGAAAATGAACCTCTACTTCACCCTGATTTTTCAGTAATCTGATTGTGAGTCTATAGCTCAAAGGATATTGGTAATGTCAATATATTTTAACACGTCTGCCATTTCCAAGGTAGAGTAGCCTGTTAACAGATCAGGCTTGTTTCAGTGTTCAAATAAATGTTTGTTAAACACATTTTTCAGGTTAAAATTAGAACAGCGACTGAAATAGAGATAATAAAGATCATTTAGACTCAGGCAGGAGTCCTCTGGCTGTGGAAACATACAGACACTGAGTGACTGGGAGGAGCTGGTAGGAACAGAAGCACCATGTTTAGACTGTAGAAATCACACCCTTAACCCTCTCTCTCTCTCACACACACACACACACACACACACACACACACGCACGCACACACACACACACACGCAGTGGCAGGCTATTTTTGTTCCTGCAGCACTAAACAAGCAATTAGTCGTAACTTGAACACTTTATGATGTGAAAAAGCGGTCGTTAAAAACATCTGTCACTTTCATTTCACTGTGAGGCACCAAACTTTTTAATTGCATCTCCATCTCTTCTTATAGACAAACCAACAAACCAGGCACAAAAACAATATGTTGCCTAATACAGCAGCACTGGTCAAAGGTTGGCAGTGTGCCCGAGGCAGTTCAATTAAGGGCTGGTTTGGAGACGGTTCCTAATCTGGAACCAGTTCAGCCACAGAACTGGTTTGAGAGTGACACCAACACGTTGCTGGTCTAGATCCAAACACTGCTTGCATCGAGGGCTAGGGTAGGGTTATCATGAGCAACAAGACCAACTGAACCTTTATGACCGCTGTTTGAAATAAAACACAGTTAGCATAGCGTCTACTCTGCCTAATCCACAGAAGAAGAACTAAACCCAAAACTTCAGCATTGGCATGAAACAAAGAAAAATATGATGGATGGTTGTTGTTGCTGGAGCTGCTGTAATTTATCTTTTTGAAAATCTTCATGATTGAGGATAAAAGTACATTGACTGAACAGGGTTTTAGAAATCAAAGCTTTGAAACTAAACCTGCACAGTGTCAGAAATAACATTCTGGCAGAGACATCCCGAATTCTGGTAATTAATCTATTGTTGGTCTAAAAGTGGTCAAATTTAAATAATTAAAGTCTATGAAATACATGAGCTTATTTAGAAAGTGTTTTTAACTGCAGAATGTTGTTAAACCACATAAATTCCAAGACAGAATAAGACGTGACCTCATGGTCCCAAGTGACTGAGCAGTTAGGCTGCGATGAGGACAGCTACAGTTCCTACAGCTCAGATATCATCATCAACATGATTCTAAACATTGACTTTCTTCTGGCCAAGATGCATTTATGTTGACACAGTAGAATAAGTATAAAAAATACTAGTGGAGAGCATTAGGTATGTGTGTATGTTTATTTAGTGCATTTAGGTCTACTTACCCACACACATGACGAACTTATGTCACTATCCCTGTGGGATTGACATAATGCATTCCCTAGTTACCTTAACCTAATTTAACCTGATCCCTCAAACCAGGTCTTAACCTTCCCACAGTCTCTACCCGTGATCACATGACCCGCCCTGGGTTGGTGTGCAGTCAGGTTTAAGTCTCCACACACACAAAATAAACGTTGTGTAGGAAGATGTGGGTCGTCCATGTCAGCGTTCAGCCCTGAGCAGGGAGGAAGGAAATGGACAAATGACCACCATACCATGTCTGTGTTTACACTGATACACCACTGCTACACACACACACACACACACACACTGCTATTCA
The DNA here is from genome assembly GCF_002814215.2 of Seriola lalandi dorsalis. Lineage (NCBI taxonomy): Eukaryota > Metazoa > Chordata > Actinopteri > Carangiformes > Carangidae > Seriola > Seriola lalandi. The sequence continues at coordinate 54,088 of NW_019524912.1, forward strand.
TCTGTCCCACAATACACTGACCAACATTATCAGGCTGCTGTTAAAACTGCAGGACTGACATGTAACATTTTCACAGTAAACCAAAAGGAGTGTCCAGAGTTTAATAAATCAACATCATCTAACTAAGATCAGCTTCATAAAGACATTGTCTGACAGTTGAGGGAATGGAAATGCCGAGTTATAATAAAGGAAAGACATTTTACACCTGTACTTCATTTGGTCCAGACCAAGAAAATGATCCATTGCTGTATTTTGGTTCTGGTTCGGTTCGGAAAGCGACAGGAGGAGAGAGAAGAAGCCAAGTTAATGTCATGTATTGATGGGATATGAATGACTGCAAATGGAGAGGGAGAGGAGGAGAGAGGAGCCTGATAGCTGAAGCCTCTGCCACCTGAACGCAGAGTGGGAGTTGGTTTCACAGGGGGAGGAGCCTGATAGCTGAAGACTCTGCCACCTGAACGCAGAGTGGGAGTTGGTTTCACAGGGGGAGGAGCCTGATAGCTGAAGCCTCTGCCACCTGAACGCAGAGTGGGAGTTGGTTTCACAGGGGGAGGAGCCTGATAGCTGAAGACTCTGCCACCTGAACGCAGAGTGGGAGTTGGTTTCACAGGGGGAGGAGCCTGATAGCTGAGGGTTCTCCCTCCTTCAAGATACAATGGCGTCTGACAATTAATGTCTTTTTAAGTGAGGAGGATTTTATAGGGAACCAATGAAGCTACCACAGGAGAGATATGATCTCTTCTCCTAGTTCCTACTCTGCTGCAGCATTTTGAATTCACTCTTTGGGTCAAGTCTTTAGAGACATGTTGGGTCAGCCTGATAATAAGGAATAACAATAATCCAGCCGAAAAGTAACAGAAGTATGACCAGTTTTTCTGCATCCTTTAGAGACAGGATGTGTCTGATTTTCACACTGTTACATAGGTGAAAAAAGCCGGAGACCAGGGCAATGACATATAGAGTAACTTTATCATCAGATAAAGTGTTTCTGAGCTGTTTGAGGATAAATACAATAACTTCAGTTTTGTCTGAGTCTAACAGTCGAAACCTGTAGGTCATCAAGGTCTTTATGTCTGAGCTAAGCTTCAAGTTTAGCCAACTGATCGGTTTCTTCAGGCTTCATTGAGAGGTACAATTAGGTGTTGTCTGCATAACAAATTTATGGAGTGTTTCCTAATCATTTCTAATGATTATAAGATGGCTTCCTGAACAGTTTACAATAAGCAGATGGATTTATTAATAGTTAACCTTTTGAAAAATCACACATCCACTATTACAAAACACTGTAGATGGTCTGTTTGTTCACCCCAGACATGAACTGCACCAGAATCCACCTGGAAGCAAACCAAGACCCGATTTTGTTTGGTCTGCTCCAGAGTTTGGCGGATCCCATTTCTCACAAGATCAAAGTAACCAAAACTAACCAAGCAAAAGCTCCACAGCTTGTTTTAACTCAACCAAACAGGTTAGGTTTGAAACACCTAAACTTTCATATATAGTGAATATTAACTGAGGTGGACAAACATTTTGATGAATTTTGGATTTTGATGAAAAGATGATCAGCTGCAGTAAATGTTATTGGCTAAATTTGACCAGACTTGATTTATTAGACTTTGATGACACAGTATATTTTATGTGATGATGGTACCACTAAATCAGCTGTTATTTTGAACAGTTCTTGGACTTAATGAGTTGATGTTGATGAAAAGTGAGAATCAGGTTTTATTTGCTGCCACACATTCCAGTCAGAGATGAACTAACTCTGTGTGATTGTAAAGCAGTTTCTGGGAAAATCTGTGTAAAACAACAGAAATGTGTCTGTAACTGTAAACAGCACTGTGGTTTCCAGACTTGGCAGTGAAGCCCAGTGTTGGTCACCTTGCAATGTGTCATCACAGATACATGTATGAGGTGTTGTAAAGCTGAATCTGGTTCTGTCTGGTTTTATAAACCTCTTCCTCTCATATATAGTTCTTTTATTTTGTTATTTTTCGGTTCAGGGAGTAAAAATAATAGGAGAAGATTGGCTCAACACATATTTGGAAAGTATTCATTGCGGAAAACAACCTGCTTTTGTTAGGTATCTGAGAAGTACTTCACCATAGGAGCTCTGTGTGTGCACCAGTGTGTTAATGTCAGGGGCCTTGTTGACTTGTTGGAGACCGTGAGCAGACTGCACTTCTTGAACTCCAGTACTCCAGTGATTTCTCCTGAATGTTAGTTTCACTGGATTCTACTTTTCCATTTCCATCGTGCAACTTGATATAGTCCTTTCATGAATCGACCCTGACTGGTAACCACCACATCTTTCACCCCACACCTCCAACTCCACTCTTTCATAGACTTTCAGACTCTCATCTCTCAAGCTGTGTCCCTGTTCGTCCTCGTGTGGCCCTTCGTTGCTGTCGTAGGCCTACGGACGAATTACTCTTAGAGTGTCACCAGCTGTGCTTTTTCACAAAAACATGATGTTTTAAGGTCCTTGGTTTTAACAGCTGTACCATTAGCTGTTGAACTGAGCTGAAACCCAATACTTCCATTTAACAGTGTAATCCTCACACTGTCTCTGTTGTTTGCTTACATATTATATTCAATACCTGTGGCTATGAATCTTGGGATAAGGTGGGTCATGAAGGATCCATCTGTTGGAGCCTTCGTTGTCCAGGAATAGAAGGACACATTTAAAAGAGCCTTTGAAATGGGAGCACTGCTGAGATGTTCAGTCTTGAAGTCAGTCTTCAAATGCAGCCTCTGGAGGAAGTGGAAGTGGAAGAGGAAGTTAACAAAGAAGACATGTATACAAATGTTTTTACAGGCTGAGTTGGACTAACCACGAGTACAGATCTGCTGCTGTCAATGAGTAAAACCTTGTCTCATACATGACACCACACTCATGTATTCAAAATGAAATCCCAATGAAAAAATTTCAACAACACTTCTATTTGAAGAAACTGTCATAAAAACTGACTGACTCAGAATAAAACAATCAACTTCTGTGACTGGAAATACTTCAGAATTAGAATCACATGAACTAGAATACTTACATTATGTATTATTAGATTGAAATAAACAGTCTCATGTGCTATCAACATTCAAAACCCTTAAGACAGATTAGTGTCTGTGGCTTTGTGTGTCCCAGTGATCCTGGGAGCTGTGTTGTCAGAGGCAATAGCTCCTGACAATGTCCCCTAAGGCAAATTGTTCCCAGTTAAGGCTCCAGAACAAGAGCAGCTTCTTCTGAATAACATAGATTAGCCAGGAAGGAGCTGTAGCACCTCACCAAGAGGCCAGACCCCCGTCCTGTAGCCAGACCTGGGAGGGCCACCAGTGAGCATCTGGTGGCTGGGCCTTGACCCATGGGGCCCAGTTGGTCACACCCCGAAAGAACTACCAGGTGTTGCCTCTCTGGAGCTGACCCCTGGCATCACAGACTGTTTCTATCAGTGTGAAGTTGTTGGGCTCACCTCCATGCACAGCACTTGTTCCTGAACCAAACTCCTGGAGCAGGTCTGGACTCTCTTAACACTGCAAACCAGCTGGGTTTCTCATAAGCACAAATCCATCCAGGATCCGAGCTATTCACTTGTCAGCTACGTAAAAGGGACAGTGATATTCAAGTGCCTTTTATGCACAGATTTTCTAAAGAAAACTGTTGTCGTCTTTCCAACATGTCTTCAGTGTTCTCCTACTATGTCATATGACAAACTGATGTCAATCACCAATCACCTGCCATGTATTGTTTGAATGCACCTGCTCTTTCCAAACTTTTGACTGATCCTGAACATTGCCAGACACATCTGGAATGACATCCGGGCAGTGGCTGATGATCCAGATGCAGATCAACCAGCAGTTCAGCTATGCAGCTTACAGACAGTTTGTTGTGTAACAATACAGAGCACTAGGACAGGGTGACAGCGGTTATCCCTACTTGCTGTGTCTGAAAAATATGTGACCAGTACCCAGATCCACATGGACAGTATCAAGGTGTCATCCCTAGTAGAGTGTAAACTGTATGATGTGTGAGAACTTCCACGGTACATAGTACGGTCTAAGACCA
>NW_019524912.1:58370-71004 GCF_002814215.2 Seriola lalandi dorsalis
TGACATCCGGGCAGTGGCTGATGATCCAGATGCAGATCAACCAGCAGTTCAGCTATGCAGCTTACAGACAGTTGGTTGTGTAACAATACAGAGCACTAGGACAGGGTGACAGCGGTTATCCCTACTTGCTGTGTCTGAAAAATATGTGACCAGTACCCAGATCCACATGGACAGTATCAAGGTGTCATCCCTAGTAGAGTGTAAACTGTATGATGTGTGAGAACTTCCACGGTACATAGTACGGTCTAAGACCACATACCAACAGTTCAATATCTCAACAGCAGATCTTCTCCTTCACTGTGATGTGACCAGGGTTGCACCTTCTATTGTTCACAAGTAGAACCAGTCCTCCACCTTTATTCTTTCCACTTGCTCCAGATTCTCTGTCCACTTGTACTGCAGTGAAGCCGGGTAAATCCACACAACGGTCAGGCGTGTTGTCGTTTAACCAGGTCTCCGTGAAACACATGAGACTACACTCATGATATGCTGGCTGGTTCTTAACAAATGCCTCCAGTTCATCACACTTGTTAGCCAGGGAGTTGACACTTCCCATCAGGACAATTTACACACAATATATTTACTGTTGAAGAGGTGAGTGTTGGCTGACAGGTCAGGCTCTGCATGTGACATCACGTGGGTGCTGTGGCTATCTTCTTCTGCTTTGGCAGTGACTTTTCTTTAGAAAGAATATCACAATTAGCCATCATCTCTACAGAAATGACATTTAGATGATTAGATCTGAATCTCTTTATAGGACATATAACAACACAGGACTATTGCTACATAGAAATACAAGTCTCAGGTTATTTTGCTGAGAGGAAGATGGTTTCATGGGTACAAAGTCATTATTTGAGAGGGTTGGTTAATGCATTAAGTGCAGCAGTTATGGACAGTGTTGTTGACAGTATTTTTGTGTGGCTGATCGAAACAGGTACACAAATAATAAATTCAAGAATATATTTTTAATATGACAAATGGTCTCAACTAGTAGGCTAAAATACAACTGCTAGAACCAGTATTGTGAGGAGCACCCTCATGTGTGTAAAACAAAAGAGCTACACATAGAGAAGGATGCATTTATATGAATAACAGTGGTTTAAGCAAATGCACCTTCATAACACCTTATTAAAAACTTTGTACATTTTCAAATGCGTCGCCAACAGCCTGATTTTTAGAGGTTTGAGGAGCTAAGCTACTTCTCTGAAATGGTCAAAGGTGGAGCGGGGGTGGTGGTCTCATCAGTCCGTCTCAAAGCTGAGAAAACACAAACACAAAATCCCATTCGCAGCCATTACAGACATAAAGATAAATACTATCAAACCACATCTGCTCACTACTAAAGTGCAGACATCACCAAACATATAGTCTGCACAGATTACATACAAGACATCATCGTGTACTAGCATAGCTGATGTTGCTTGCACCCTGTGTTATCTAACATTAGCTTTGGCTAATACATAAATCATATGTTGGTTTATGATTTAACAGCGGAAACAGCTTATGAAGCAGCTATCTACGTTAGTATAACAGCTGCATTCAGCTGTAAGTGCAAGTGCACGGCAAGAGTACGCTCAGGCACGCTAGTTGGAGGTTGACAGACAGGTCGGCCAGCCAATCACTGCATCCGGGCCGAACGCAATGATTGGCTGGGTTTTTTTTCCAGCCCTGTGACTGACACAGAGGGCGGATTGTTTTCTGTTTATTGTCAGAGCATTCAATTTATTCATTGCGATCAGGATTTTGAGAGAATTTAAAGAAATATAAACAGATAAACAGATTACCTACTCCAGCTTTAAGAACTCTTTCGTTCATGTGATGGAAAAAATGGAGGGGGCCTGATCTGACCCTCGAGTGCCTATTGGATGTCTTTGCTACCCATGGATTAACCATAACGAAAACCATGTTTGAGCATAGGGTTGTTTGTAAATGTACCTGGTACCAGAACACTTTAGGCCAAAGGTCAATGACTAGATTTAACCAGTAAGATTTTAAAGAGTGGTGCAGCTTAGGCTTTGGAGCTGATTTTGAGAGGAGAGGAAAAGGGGAAGAAAAAAATGCTCATGAATATTCCCCAAAAGACTGGGTATAAGTCATGAACAGATAAAGAAAGGAGAAAGAAACTTCATATTTAATCTTTAATCTTCAGCTTCGTGCTGCAACAGCCTGTTATAACAAATGTAGGAGCTACATATCTGTCTTTTCTTTTCCAAAAAATGGAGACTGGTCCATTTGGATAAGGCTAGATATTAATATTAACTACAGTCACATTTCATACCAGTTGCATAGCCCTGAATGAGCTGGTGTCATTTTACAACGCCCACTCATGCCATTGATGTTGCGTGTAATGCATCAGAAATGCAACATGTTATCAGAAAAGGTTAAATTCATAATTACTGGTAATTTTTTCTTGGACTGAATATGAAGCATTTTGTATTACAACACTCTTCTCCATCACCAAGTGGGTCCAGTCGTCATGTGTGTGGAACAGAGGGACACTCATCCAGTTATCAGAAACCACAATGTTGTCACTTAGTTGCTATCTAATTAAAAGCTAACATAACAGATGACATATTGTTTTTGTTATTCTTATGATGATATTTAATTATTGTCTGAACATCAGGTCACATGTCAAACTGCCAAAAATGATTTTAGGGGAACTTCATAAACAGAAGAACTGACTTTATCTGACATGGGTAAATGTTTTTATTTCTGTTGCTTTTAAACATGATTATGAACCAGGGCAAAGGCAGCAGTATCTCAATAAACAAATTAATCACTGTGGAAAAAAACACCAGGCGTCAATCATCAAATTAGATTATTGTTAAATAATCAGAGTATGTCCTCGGTTGTGTTTCTGTAAGATTGGTTTTATAGTTTCAGCCTAGATTCTTCATAGATCTGATCTCAGTGTCAGAACCAAACATTGGAAATGTTTAAATTTAATTAACTTCCAAAGTTACACAACCTCATGAGCTTAGTTTGAGACCACAGTTTTGAGTCCATCAAGTATAGAAACATGGCCGACCTGCTGTCTGAACTGTGGTGAAACCTCAAACTTCTCTAACCAGTTGTAACAACATTAAGCTGCAATCCTTCAGAGTTTCACCATATCAAGGAATGGGGGTGCTTCACGTCCTGGATTGTGGATTACCTGACAAGACGACCACAGTACATCAGGCTGGGTAACTGTGTCTCAGGGACAGTGATGAGCAGCACTGGGGCTCCACAGGGGACTGTTCTGGCTCCGTTCCTGTTCACCCTGTATACAGCGGACTTTAAATACAACTCTGAGTCCTGCTGCATCCAGATGATGGATGACACAGCTCTTGTGGTGTCTATCAGGAACGGGCAGGAAGAGGAGTACAGGGATCTGACGATGGCCTTCAATGAATGGAGCGACAAGAACTGCCTCCTTCTGAACACCTTCAAGACCAAGGAGATGGTCATGGACTTTCAGAGGTGTAGGCCCTTCAGCCAGTCAACATTGGAGGGAAAGACATTGAGGTGGTGCACACTTATAAATACCAAGGTGTGCACCTTGACAGTAAACTGGACTGGTCCCTGGACACAGATGCCATCTACCTGAAGGGGAAGAGCCGGCTTCTTTCCTCAGGAATCTCAGGTCCTTTGACGTCTGCAGTGAAATGCTGCACATGTTTTATCAGTCGGTGGTGGCCAGTGTGATCTTTAATGCTGCAGTCTGCTGAGGCAGCAGCATGTCAGATCATGGACACGATATCTCAGTAACATCTTGGAGGAATTTCTTCAAATTTGGCTCAAAGATGAACTGATTGGATTTTGGTGGGAAAAGGTCAAAGTTCAAGATCATAGTCATCTCACCTTTTTGTGAATGCAATATATCAGGAACACCCACAGGGGCATTAATTACTTCAGGCACAAACATCCACTTAGACTCATTGATGATTGGATGAGGTGATTAGAATTTGTTGAGAAAAGGTCAAAGTTCAAATGTCTATGTGACCTAACAAAACACTTTTTCCGCCATAACTCACAAATTCATTCTCTAATTATGAGACAATTTAACTCAAATGTCTATAAGGATAAAATTAAGTGATGACATTTTGTCTCCATAATGTTATGAAAACACTTCTGGTTATTATTCAACACTGTAACTCAAGACGGAGAGACTGTGACCATATTTCCTGTAACATGGCTGGTTGGTGGAGGAAACAACCACGAGTTTTTGGCAGTGCAGGGGAGGTTCTTTTTCTTTTTTTAATCCATTAATATATTATTTTTTTCCAACCAGGCCCCCAACCTGAACAACCAAAAACCCTCTGATATGACCGACAGGAGTGTCTCCTGAAATAGCTCGGCTACAGCGGAAGGACTACTGGACCTTGGTTGTCATGGTTATAATAATACACACGGAGCAGTGTACCTACCTACGTTACTATAATAGCAGTCATGGCTTGGTTAGGTTTAGAAAAAGATTGTGATTTGAGTTCTTCCTCAACATTAGATGATCTTTGTTGTCATGGTTACAGTAATAACAACAAACGGTCATGGTTACAATATAAACAGCTGGTATCACATGGGAATCGAACACCGCTTTCCTATGTCATGTTTATCCATCAACCACAACCTCATCCTGATGTGGACTTTGTCTCTCTTTATACTTCATCACTGCACTTTTCCCTTTGCTCCTGTCGTCATTACTACGACTGCTTGATGCCGCCTAGCAACAAACCCTAACTAGAGGTGGGCCTCAGTCTTAATAAATCAGTAAACTCAGTACAATATAATCCAGGATGTCCTGCTGACAATATCACTGTTAACTTTATGAATATCACTGCATCATTCTAACTGTTTGTTTTTTCCCTCAAGCACATGAGTGCCTCCGATGCTCCGTTCAGTAAATATCACTAATATCACTAATAAGCTTTACAATCCAGATGCTCAGTAAGCACTTTAAAACAGTGGTTCCCAGTTTAGGAGCCTTGACCACAAGTGGTTGATGAAACTTAGAAGATGATTAACAGGATAAAAAAGCTGTTTCTACATTTCTTTTTCTCCAAGCTGTTTTTTTTTATAATTGCAGTTTTTATCTCACCACAGAGAGTGCAGGGTTCAGCCGGAGACATTAAACAGCTGTGGAATCACTGCTTTGTTCGGGTGTGTATATCATCATTCATGCCAGTAAAGTATATATATATTTATTATGTATTATTATATATATTTAATGCAAACTAAAGCTTTGTGATGTGTTCAAGAGCTTTAAGGATCACAGACAAATGTTTTTATGGCAGAAGATGCAAAATTCACATCATCTATTATTTGTGGCACTGTGGATTTGATTTTCTGTAAATGCAGCGTTTTTCTGCTTTTCCTCATAGAAAACTGCACAAAACCTGAACTTTCTATGTGAAATTAGAACAAAGTTCAGATTGTCATTCTACAGGAACATCAGGAAAAAGATCTATTTTATCTGGGAAGGTCAGTGTCGATGTAATATTGGTAAAAAAAAACAAAACAAAAGAAATGCTTATCCGCAGCTGCTGGCACAGGGTTCACTGTCCCTGCTGCTGGGGCTGCTTCCAGAGCTGGACTCTGACAACATGTAAAAAATATGAACCACTGTGGTTTTCTAAAACACCAGTTTTAACTCAAAGAGCTGACCAAGCTGTAGCACATACTCTGGGTTCTTCAGAGACAGACAGGGGAGCAATGAAACTAAACAAACTCCTCCACCATCCATCTGTACTCCTTCAATCCATCATCACCAACTTCAGTCTGATCCTGAGCCTGGAAGAAATCATCCTCAAGTAGCACACAGCCTGTTGTTGTTGGTAGTTTTCCTTCCTTGGTTCATGTTTTCAGATATAAAAGACAAATACCATGGAAATAAAGGGAACAAATGACCCCTAACAATTCAGTAACACAGACCAGATTGTATATTCAAATCACATTATCAATAAGTAAGTAAGTTAATAAAGTTTATATAACAGAGTCTTCAGAACAGAATTTAAGCAGTCAGGGTGCCACTGCTTGAAAGGATGGGTCCCCTCGGGTCTGAAAGTGGGAAGGGGGACTCACTAGTAGCCTCTGACCTGATGACCTAAGACTGCGGGTAGGAGTGTGAACTTCTTTCAAGTCAGAGATGTAAGAAGGAGCTTGTAAGGCTCTAAAAGTAAGGACCAGAATTTTAAAATGATATCTAAGATGAACTGGTAACCAGTGAAGTGATGCTAAAACAGGTCTGATCTGTGCTCTTTTGCTTGGGAGTGAAAAGCCTTGCAGCACAGTTGTGAACAGCCTGGAGACAGTCAAGCTCTTTCTTATTCAAACAAGTAAAAAGACTGTTACAATAATCCAAACAAGACAAAATAAAAGCATGAATGATCATCTCAAATTCGTTCTTTGACACCAGTTTTCTTAGTTTGGATATGTTCTTCAGAGGAAGCAGTTTCTAACGATTTGTTTGGAGTGACGCTCCAAGGACATTGCTGAATCAAAAACACCTAAATTCCTGAGGCTTGGCCGGACAGACGAGCCTAAAGGACCAATATGCTGCTTAATCTGAGGAATACTACCTTCAGGGCCAATAATTAGTGTTTCTGTTTTATCTGAGTTAAGCTCTAAGTAGTTGTCACTGTTTGATGTTGGTCAAACAGTTAATTAAACAGTTTATGGAACTCAGTAACCTTAAATGAGCAGTGAAGCTGGATATCATCAGCATAGAGATGATAAGATACATTGCTTAACTGCCTGATGATCTGTCCTAGAAGGAGTATGTACAAAAGGAACAGAATAGGCCCCAAGACACAACCCTGAGGTACCCCACATGACAGCCCTGTAGTTTCAGACATGATCTGGTTTTCAAAAACACTGAAACCTTTGCATGAAAGGTAAGATGGAAACCATTCTAAGACTGAACCAGACATCCCGACCAGATCTCCCAGACTGAAATCTGTCAAAAATCTCATGTTTCTCTAAAAAAGAAGAGAGTTGCTCTGCTAAAACCTTTTCAAAACTTTTGACATGGATGGAATTTTAGATATTTGCCTGTAATTCTTAGATTGTGATGGATCCAAACTGGGCTTTTTAAGTATTGGTTCCACAACAGCAAATTTCTACAATACAGGGGCCAATAGCACCAAATACTTTTTTATACAGCGCAGTAGGTAGAACATCAATAGGACAAAAGGAGGGTTTCATTTTCTCCAGCAGAGCGGTGATGTCATGTAATATCACAGATTTAAAGGAGGACCAAGTATGAGGGGGAGACAGACTCTTAAGGTGAATAAACTCCCTGTCCCTTTGCCACGTTTTCATAAGGAACATAAAGTCCATATTCTCTCTGGTGAAAAGCTTGTTAGGAATGAATGATTTTTTTAGGGATGGAACGAGCATTGAGCAAGGCGATCCGGATCGATGATGACAGGCCGTCGATTGTAGAGGAACTGACCGCAAACACCTTGTTCGGTCACATGATCTCCAGCTGCACCGAGCGGTCGGTCACTGGTCAGGCAGGAAAGTCACGAACAGGCAGGTCTACGTTGCCACCAGAAGAGGCTCTCATCTGACAGGTAGGAAGAGCTGGAGCCGCGGCAACAGGGCAGCGTTACCAACCGCATCCCAGAGGAAAACTGGTGTAAAACACCGGGTGCGTACTCCGCGATAAGGCCAGAGCACCCCCATCCAGGAAAGTCGCCTCATCCTAACCTGAACGCTAGCCCCTCAGCCCCTTGTCCTCGGTCTCATTCTTCTTTCTCTTCTTTCCTCTGGGTTACCAGGGCCCTGGGTTGTAAACAGAAACAGGTAATCAGGTGAAGAGGGAGAACACACAAATGGGACCTGTCAAATAGTCTATCCATAGACACTCTGATGTGAAACTAATTGTGACGACCGTAAGTCCGAGCAGCAGATAAACAATAGTTTAATGATAGGACTGATATGACAGCATAAATGATGAGTACAAACAATGAGAGTCGACACAAACACGATGCAGCAGCAGACAAGCCAAACACAGGTGCTATCCAGCCAGTCAATATCCTGTTAATACTCTACTGTGTTACACAGTCATTGTTCTGTCACCTCTGACTGACTGGCACTTACCGAACACAAATCAGTCAGCAGAGTAATGTAAATCACATCAATCATCTGCTTAGCGCTGTAATTCAGTCACACATAACATGGTAAGGCCCCAGTGGTAAAGAGACAAAACACCAAGGAGCAGATGGACACACATTCATCTGGTCAGTGTAGTACTTTTCTGTACTTTTCTTTTTATTTATGCACAAGAAAGTGAAATGTATAATTTTTATTGAACAAAATGTTTCAAGGGTAGGAACAGTGATGTGTAGAGAAGCTGTGTCATCATCAGTGAAAAATATCTCCCTGGAAACAAATTTAAACTTTATAAAATTAATTATAATTAAGCATTTCTCAGGTGTCACTGAATGAGAGGCTTTCTCTGTAGCCTCCTTCATAGCCTACTCTGTAGCCTCCTCTGTAGCCTCCTTCATAGCCTACTTTGTAGCCTCCATTGTAGCTTCCTCTGTAGCTCTCTTTGTAGCTTCCTTCATAGCTTCCTCTTTAGCCTGTTATGTTAGGAATACTACACAATGAACCATGGCCTGGTGTAGCTTCTAATCTCAGTTATATGAACTACTGGAAGTGGAGCTGAAGTGTGAGCCTGATCAGCTGTCACTATCAGCTGTTGAACAAGTCTGTTATCTAAACAGTAAAGCATTTACAATCAAAAAATGTGATTATAGTTATGAAGAAGCAGGACTATGATGGAAAATGATCACGTAGGACTACAAAAAAAGAGCTTTTTTGATCCGAACAAAAAAAGCCTCCACATTTCTGCTATATTATTTTAAAATAAAAAAAGATGAGATGTTGAAGTGGTGACTTGAATTTCACTTTCCAGGCACCTGTTTTAAGTCTGTTTGAGACTTGATGTGAAAAAAAGGACCTGCACTTTCTCACTCAGTGTGTGCTGTTGTCGTCCCAGCTCTTAAACACAGTGCACAGCCTGCAGAAGATGATAGTAATTATCTTGATGGTTTAAGTGGCACTCAGGGCTGAAGAATAGAGACCTGGCCACAACACGAGTGAGTGAGGATATCAAATGAGAAATATCATTATTTACAGTGTGAGCTCAGCAGCCTGCCAGGCACTAAATGATGGTTTGATGTTTGCGCTGACATCCACACACTGAGATAATCACTGCTCTCTGCATTATGATTCAGCACAGAGCTGATCACACTGCAGAGTACGGATAGACAAGAGAGAAGACTGCACACACACGCTGATGGAGGTGTATGCGTGCCCTTTCACAGCAAGCATGCCTATGTGTGTGTGTGTGTGTGTGTGTTGACATTCTTTGGGTTGCCTGGTCACATTCAGTACTCCTCTATGCCTTGCTTATGAGAACAGTAAATGCCGTCAAGGGTTACTTCTTCATGTAATTGCCTTCCCAACTCCCTTTTCTAAGCAAACACACACACACACACACACACACACACACACACACACACACAAATGATCAAACTGTGCCCTCCTCTGTTCTGTCAGTGAGTCCCACCGTTGCTGAGTACAAATAACAGTGCAGACAGGCTTCATTAACAGGGAACAGAAAGCAGAGGAAACCACACTGAGGACAGATGTTTCCAACCATCACTGGTTGTAATTTGGACTCTAAACTCTATGGGGGAGCCTATTGTCTGAGAGGCCAATCCACTCAGGAAATCCATAAAAATCCCAACTCCAACAATAGCTGTTTTAATAAAACTGTGCAACAAATAAATCAGCATCTGCGGGGCCTGTGAGTGATGGACTGGACCAACCTTGGACCTGGTACTTTTATTTTTAGAGCGTCAGAGACACTGTGACACTGTTATGTATGAAGCTTGTGTGGGACCAGTGGATATTTCCACAAGCAGCTTGTAGACAGGGAAAAATGCTACAGAGAAAAATGGCCATCCGTGAATGGTTTAACAGCCAGAGAAGCAACACCAGCAGGAAGACACTGGCAGGTTTGAAGTGATAGTTCAGGTCACTTAACGTGCAGTGGTGTGAGGTAGTGTGTTACCTGCAGTAGATTCAGATCATCTCCCAGTTTAGAGATGCAGTAGGAGCACCGGCACAGCTGTGATGAGCTGCTGTGGACGGGATCAGCAGAGCACAAAAAACGAGTGTCAGATGAAGTGTTTGCCTTATTTTGCCGTCAACCAACTTTTCCCTTAAGAAACATTTTCTCAACTGTTGAACTGCCATTTTACTCATAGACTGTAAATTAAGTAGCCTCTGTGACATCACCCACAGGTTTCTGAAGAGCAGTTTCGAAGCTCAGAGTGAGCTGTTTGCCATCACCGTCTTGGCAGTGTCTGACTCCGCCCCTAACTCCCAGCTAATCCAAAAATGGACAAAGAGGAGGGGCATGTGTGGAGCTGAGACCTCGGTTCATGTCAGTTTGTGGCAGGCATACACTCACCCACCTGTCACTCAAAGAGGCCACGCCCTGATTTATACATATCATTAAGTCTTAATAAAATGTGAACAGGTGAGGTATATGAACAGGTGTCATGAAGGAGGAAATTAGCTTTAGAGACCAAAACAGTTCTTGTACCAGGCTGTAAACATGTTTATTTCTGCTGTAAAGTTGGACATTTTAACATGGGAGTCTATGGGGACTGACTCACTGTTGGAGCCAGACTCTAGTGGTCATTAGAGGAACTGCGGGTTTTGGTTTTTCAAAACGTCAGTGTTGGCTTGATTTTTCAGCCTCGGAGATTGATGTAATCCTACGCACAAGTGCACCTACACTGCAAACTGTACTAGTCTGCAGATCAACTGTTTGATACATAGATAAGTAGATACTTTATTTATCCCTGAGAGGAAATTCATAACACAGCAAAGTGTAGTTGCACTCACACTCTAAGAGTCTAACTCTCTGTACGTGAAGCAGCGAGCAGCTCCTCACACCAACACACAGCTTGTATCCCAGTGGAACAGATGTAGCCTGTGTTGTTGTTGGTCTTCCAGGGACATCAGAGGAGCTGTGCCCTGCTGGCTTCCCTCCAGATAATCGTACGTAGCTGCTCCTCTGACCTCCTGTGTAACTTTCCTGAAGGACATCAGGAAGACGAACAATGCCAGAGAACAAAACCAATCAGCGGTTCCCAGGCTTGCCTTCACTCCTGCGCTCAGCTCCGACTATAATACCAGGATGGACACGACACTGTGCTAACACTGGCCTCTGTTTGAGAGCAACGCCCTCTGACGAGTTCCTCCGACACATCAGTCCCATCAGACTACAAACAAGCTGCCGAGGCTCTGAGTTCACACCTATTGTTAGGTTAAAGATCAAAGCAGTGAAATATGACACGTTTCCAACACTACAACTGAAGCTGTAAACAGACACCAAGTCATTGATAATCATCATAGACTTACTAACTGTTTTGTAGCTCTGGACATCAGTTTGATCATCATAACACTTCACTGAGATCCGGTGACATCATTACACATAAGTCTGATGGGTGATCAGACGATCAGTCACTTGGTAATTGATAAATTCTCAACTGGTATTACCAATCCTTGATTATGTGGATATTGTCAAAAGACTTCAGAACAAATCCTCTTAATGTAGTTTAGTCTTTGACATGGACATATATTTGTATGATGGACATACAAATATTTATGAATGTTTACATCACAGACATGTTATTTAAATATAAATCCATCCTAAAGCCTACAGTTTATGTTGATATTATAAATAATAGGGTCCAAATGTCTGAGATCACTTTCCCAGAACAGGAAGATAGACATAGATAGATAGACATATATAAAATCAATAAACTTGCATATATAAATTAAATGTATATCAATAAGCTATATAGTCACAACATGTTCTGCCATATAAACATTCATCAGATCCTTTTATATAAAAATTCAAATGGAAACTTACAGTATATTTCCATATATCTAGAGGATGTATATATGTGACTATATGGCAACATTGCTCTTGATATAGGGACATATATGTCATATATTACACTTCTGTTTGGGTAAGTTTATGCTATGTTATAGATATATACTTATCCATCTATATTTTATATATGCACACGCACATGTGCATGTAAACTCATGCACATTTGTATCTAACTTTATTGTGTATGAATATGTTTATTTATTCATTTATTTATTTTCTTCGGAAGAAATAAGAGGATGAGCGGGTGTGGGAGGGGTCAGGCTTGGGAGAGCTTATGTCTGTGTATGTGTTAGTGTAATTGTGCTTTATGCATTGTATTTTGTGTCAAGGACCCCCTTGAAAATGAGATGGTTCATATTATCCCTCTAATGATAAGCCAGGTCAAGCCTCACAGCCACAGCTCAGTGTCTGAGTACATTCACATATCAGCTGTATTTTACTGTTTACTGATCAGTGTCGGACGTATCACAGCTGTGTGACCTTCAGGCTGTTTCCTCCTGTTCGTGCTTCACACTGATAGCTTTCCACTGACAGAATGCTTTTATTGTGAAGAGGGGACAGGAAATGCAATGTGTTGTCACACAGAAAAAACCCTCTAGACCGCTTCACGTCAGGATGAAAGTTTATCCCTCCAGGCCACACAAACCACATACATGCACACACACTTTC
>NW_019524912.1:71909-78604 GCF_002814215.2 Seriola lalandi dorsalis
AGATGGACTGGAGAAGTTTATTAATGAGCAGTAGACTGACGAGCTCTGTGTGCTGTGAGATACTACACACATGAATGGCTTCTTCAGGTAAAGTCAGCTGCATGGTGCTCCAGTGGCTCACCTGCTAGAATACATACCATAGCGGCTTAGTCCTGACCGCAGTGGCACGGGTTCGAGTCCGACCAGTGGCCCGTCATGCAAATCATCCTCTCTCTCACTGTGGCTATCAGAATAAAGGCAATGAATGCCTATTGTTTAATTAATTGTACATTTCCAACTGTAGCCTATATTATAGTCTATGTTACACAATAACCAATGTAGCAATAATCAGCAGATATTCCATCCATTCACTTAGATTTGGGGCTGAAGATTAAGATAGGTATTTATTTTATGGCACTATCTTGTATAATTCATAAAGATACAGCTACACATTTAAAGAAAAGAATATACCAGTCAAATCTAATCTAAATCACACTGTTAAGCACAACCTTAGTTATTATAACGGTGCTGGTTGTGCACAGAAACCCAACCAAAAAGTTGAAAAAAATGTAAATCAGTTCTAGGCTACATTAGGGCATATTCACATAGAAGGTGGCAACTGTCCACTGACCACTCCACGGTGGTGTCTGTGGCTCAGGAAGTAGAGTTGTCTGCTAATGGTAGGGTTTGATTCCCAGATTCTCCAGTCAACATTTCAAGTGTCCTCGGGCCACATACTGAACCCCAAATTGCCCCCAGATGTGTCATTGGTGTGTTAATGTGTGTGAATGGGTGAATGTGGCTTCCATTGTAAAGTCCTTTGGTCAAAAAGACTAGAAAGCTCTATGTAAGTGCATTTTATAACTGTGTCTCAACTCAGGGGTCTCATCCTTCAGAGTTTGCATCTGAAGACAGAGTGTCCCATTTCAAAGGCTCCTTCAAACACGTCCTCCTTTACCTGGACAACAAAGACTCCAACAGGTGGATCCTTCACGGTCCAACCAGACGTCCCACTTGAGTTGAGGGGCCACACCTTCGTGGACCAAGTTCTAACCATTATCATGTGACTGAGGTTCCATACTTAGACCACGTGATGACAACAAAACCATCTCCATGATGACTGAGCAAATGTTCTTCACTGATAAAGATTAAAGAAGAGTTTGAAGCTTCAAATTCAGTCCATGTAAGTGATGATGCGTGTTGACATGTTGCTGCATCTCCATCGTGACTCTTTTCTTAAACGCACAGTCAGTAACTTCTGCCTCTAGGGGTTCTCAATCAAAACAATAACAAAGACAGCATTGGATGACATCATGAAATAGCGTGGGCTCATGGGAGTTGTTGTCTTCACCGCCATTACCGTAAACTCCTCTCAGGTTGGATTGCTTCAGTGTCAGTGGTTCAGGAAATCAAACAGACCTGGTGATTCTAACAGTTAAAAACACTGAATGAAGCAGTTTCACATTTAAAGTCAGAGTTTGAGCGACGCTGTACGGAGGACAGAGACTCAGGGAAGAGCTGGAGCTGAGATTGATGCTTTCTCTGGTTTGAGAATTGATGGAAACATTTGGGATAATGTAAAAACACAACTCAACATCATATAGAAAATATAGGTCTCCTTGTCTTTACACATTTTAATGTGGAAAAAATACAGATTACAGCCTAACTTTAAATGATAATTACTTTTCATTATGACTTGGATGATACTGTGGTAGTTTTGTGCTTCATTTTCATCAGTATTAACATTGAACTCTCCATGATCTGACAACGCTGTTCAAACTGGCCAAACTTATCAGGAAGAGAAACAAAAGTAAACAATCAAATGATTACACACGTTCACAAACCCACTTCCTGTTTCAGCTTCCACCTTTTGCATTTACTCTCGGTTTCCTGAGTAACGAGGATTATCAGCAACATTCTCAGTTTGACCTCTCAATGAAGTGTTTTAGATGATGAGGATGTGGAAGTGTTGGCTTGTGTTCGCAGACCTGTCAGCCGTTATTTTACACTGTTATTGTAATACAACTGAGAAAATAAGATGCAGGTTGTGATAAAACATGATCATCATGAGTCCCCTCTGACGTAGTGCTGTAAAAATATACTGTTGGAAAATAGGAACACCTACTTCAAAGATGAACTTCGTCTTCGTTTTGAGTTCAGTCTCCGGTGTTAATACCATCAAACGGGACAAAAACATGTTTCCTGTTTTGCAGTCGATCATCTGGTGCTGCTCGCTCACTCACAGAGAAGATCTGGATTTAATGGACTCTCCCTTATATTTATTTGACTTGACACATCTGCTCAAACAGCTATTCAGCAGATATCAGAGATTGTTTATTGACAGAGAGAGCCTCCTGCCCCGCCTATGAGCTGTGTTATCTCCCTCCCAGCAGCTTTCAGAGGGCCTCTGATATGACAATAATAACAGTAAGGTGAGTCCTCTGACTCTCCATCAGCACGGAGCTCCGGCTCCACGCTGCTGCACCCCACCGAAACAGCAGGTGCTCCGATGTACAGGAGAACAACAGCAGCTTCATGCAGTGTGAGATTTAAAGAGTGAGGCTGGAGTCACGGCCGCTGACGGGTACGTTCAAAAACACAGTGACACGGCAGAGGGAGGAAACAGTCTGAGGAATCAGCTGAGAGATGATAATGACTGGTACAACTGTTTCTCTCTTCTTCTTCTTCTTCAGTCACCAACAGTCACAGAATGGTGTTCGAGGACATGAGAGGAGATACTAAAGCAAATAGCCGTGGTGTTAGACATGCTGGGGGCAGAGTGAGGACAGCTCCTCCTGTGGCTTATTGTTTTTACAAAACTATGGCATTTAATAAGCCTCAAAAACTCAAGGACATAAAAACCACACAGGAGCATGTGACAGAGCACACAGAGCAGTTCTGTGAGCAGAAAGAGCATTTCTACAGAAGCAGAGACAGGCCATACTAGCAAATCATTTTTTATCCTGATCTTAAGATAACAAAGCGAAGATGATGAGATATTATCAGGAGAAAAAGGTTATTAATTATACGTGATGATTGTGAATTCCACCCAGATGAGAAGCCTGTAGAGGAGACTCTGGAAGAGGTTACTGAGAGCTGCTGCTGCACACTGACGGTCAAAGGCTGAGGAGAGGTGCTGTACTGCACAGCCCGGTCCAATCTCAGGCATGCAAAACAAAACTACAGATGACGAACTGAAGACGTCTACCTACTAAACAATGGCCCTCAGCGCCTGTGGCAAGGAAAACAGGCTATCACTGATTACAAGAGCCCAAACAACTGCCCTGTGGTGAACGATGCCTCACTCCCTGATGACACTGAACCACTTCTATGCCAGCTTCGACAGACTCAACACGGAGACTGCAATCAAAGCCCCGTCACCAGATGACCATGTATTCACCCTGTCCACCTCTGAGGTCAGATCCTCCCTAAGCAGAGGGAGCACACACAAAGCGGCCGGCCCTGACAGCAAACACCAGGACGGGTGATCAGAGCATGTGCTGACCAGCTGGCTGAGGTGTTTACTACCATCTTTAACCTGTTGTTTGCCTTAGCGACAGTGCCCACATGCCCAAAAACCACCACCATTATCCCTGTGTCCAAACAATCATCAGTAACATGCCTGAACGTCTGCCGCCCCATTGCTCTCACTCCCATCAAAATGAAGTGCTTCGATTGACTTGTGCTGAACCACATCAAAGCCACCCCCCCCCCCCCCCCCCCCCCCCCCCCCACTTGATCCACACCAGTACGCCTATTATTCCAACAGGTCAACCGAGGATACCATGTCTACTGCACTTCACTCCGCCCTCTCTCACCTGGACCAGAAGGACAACTATGTCAGAATGCTGTTCATCGATTACAGCTCTGCATTCGATACTATCCTCCGCTCGAAGCTGCTCACTAAATTACTAAGTATCTGGTCTTGGTCTGGAGTGCCCCTCAGACCTGCATCAACTCTATCTCTCCATCCTCGTCCTCACCTCACCACTGAGCTGTAGGTGGTGGTCGGAGTCCACATTAAGATCCTAGTCTGTGTGAGTGGGTTTCCTGAACCTTTGGTCTTTCTGATCCCATCAGCCAGTGTCCAGGAAATCATGTGACCTTAATGTAGGTTGATGTTAGTGATGTGTCGTCCACAGACCGGCTCCAGATGTCAGGTGGGAGGAGCAAATGTCAACATCCTGAATATTGTTAATGCAATCAGTTCTCACATTCAATGTTGACCAGCCCCTGGCAGGCGAACAGGATGTGACAGAGCAGTCCAACATGAGTCACTCAACGTCACTTCCAATAACCAGGCAGCCAACAGCCAACAACCTTTAAATAAATCCTCTGTCCACGGACACACTCATACTTTCTGTGTGTACGTGTGTGTGTATGCATGCGTGTTTTTGTGTGTGTGTGTGTGTGCGTGTGTGTGTGTGTGTGTGCGTGTGTGTGTGTTTATGTGTGAGGGTGTGTGAGGGTGTGTGAGGAAGGACAATAATTTTCTTCCTCTCTGGTCAGTGCCTCATAATAACCTGGTGGGAAGACAGAGAGGGAGACAGAAAGGGAGAGAGAGAGACAGAGACTGAGAGAGAGGGAGAGACAGAGAGAGAGAGGGAGAAAGAGTGAGAGAGAGAGAGACAGAGACAGAGAGGGACAGAGGAAGAGGGAGACAGAGAGACAGACAGACAGATGAGAGAGAGTGAGAGAGAGAGACTGGCACCATGCAGCCAGTTTCCCTTCATTGTTTTAACAGGGCAACTCATCCCACATCTCTGCATCAACACACACACACACACACACACACACACACACACACACACACACATACACACAGAAAGTACGAGTGTGTCCGCGGACAGAGGATTTATTTAAAGGTTGTTGGCTGAGAGTCAGGATCAGATATAAAATGACGCCTCAGGTAGGGGATCAGTTCCATACCAGTAATAACCCTTTTTCCTCTTCTGCTGTTTTACTTTAAAGGGGACATATAATGCAAAATGCACTTTTCCATGGTTTTCTATCAGTAGTATGTGTCCCTGTCTACAAACCCCCCAAACATGAGAAAAGGCCATCCTCTCCGTCTTTTGCTTGCTCCACCCCCTACGTCTGAGGATCTGAAGACCCAGTGGAATTGTTTTATTTTGTTTTTGATGGACACTTTAGGAGTTGTAGCGAGCTAACCATTTCACGTCGGACTGCTTTCTCAAAAAGGACCAGTACAATGTGGGATTCGCTACATTCTGAAGATAAAGCTTGGATCAGCACCGACTGTCTGAGACCCAACTTCAAACTTGGGAGCTGTAAGTTTCACCATTTTATGTTGCTTTACTGTATGTACACGAGAGCCTGTAGCATGTGTTGTTAGCATGGCAGCTAATGTGGCTAACGTTTTGCCTCGTCCAAACAGCCGGGTACAGATTGTATGCAATTCCTCTGCTTGGTATCGCTGTGTGACGTTGATTAGAGCCAACCTGCTAACTTTATCACACTAGAAGGGCGTTTTAACTGTCTGTAAAGTCAAGCTGGTAAAATTCAGACTAAACATAGGCTTTGTAGCGATTGGCATAGGTCTCTGGGCTTGTTTATTAGTGCTGTGAAAGTTAGTATTGAGAGTCATGCCTTAGATGTCCATTTTAATGTTTATATCATAAACTAAACATAAAAATATTTAATGACGATAAGAAAAGTGATTTGTCCAGGACCAGTAACAGGTTCCAGTGAGTCACAGTAAATGTTCTCTGTTAGCTTTTCCACCGGCCCAGCGGTCACTGTGTGAGAGAAGGCTGAGGACTGGAGGTCTGCCAGCTGAGGACACAGAGGATACACTTTATTAAAGGGACCTTTAACCAACCTTTTCAACAAGTTTGAATAAGTCTCAGAGGTCCTCAAAGCATGTCTTTGAAGCTTCTTGCTAAAAATCCGCTCCGATCCTATATTTCAGCATGCCTGTAAACCTCTTTTTCAGCCTTGTTCAGGAGAGGCTGTTTCTGTGTCTGTAGCTTTAAATGCAAATGAGCTGTGCCTGACCACGCCCCTCTCCGGAAGGGGATGCGGCTTGGGCTTCTTGGACCATGCTCTAATGTTTACGGTGACCGTGACCTGTGACCTGGCGTCGGAAGCGCTTTGGTTCAACCACATGACTTTTATCCAGAATCTGAGCCAGAGGGAGAGGCTGCTGAAGAAGTTCAAACTCTACAACTGCAGCAGGACGTTTCTGAATGGTTGGTAACCAATGTTGTGTATTTTGACATTTCATTTTCAGTTTGTTGATGAGTGCTGGCACACAGTTACTAACATGTAGCTAGGTAGCTAATGCTAACTGTCACTGTCTCGTCATTACTGGGAGCTTCTTTTGGTAAATAAGCACTATTGTGAATTGTGTGATGTAGTTATCTGTCATGTCTCCTGATATACTTTTACAGTCTGAAAATGTTTGTTGTATGAGGACTGCTACAGGTGTTCAATGTCAGTACTAGTCAGATATTTTAATAGATGCTGACAAAGTAAATCATTTTTCTCCATGTTCTGAGGAGAGGTGCTCATCATGACATCTTCCTTTATGTAGTAAATTTATTTTGTGTATTACAATGAAAGCTGTAAATCAGCATAAACATGTCTGACAGCAACAGTAATCTTTAGTCAAAGACTAAACTGGGCAGTTTTCTACACTACACTGTTGTCAAGCTCCACATTATATGCAATAAGTGACATGTTATAAATTACCT
>NW_019524912.1:78782-79131 GCF_002814215.2 Seriola lalandi dorsalis
CTATCTTCCCCTACTATTGTAATGACATTTGATGTAAAATGAGTGATGATGGTTAAATTTG
The DNA here is from genome assembly GCF_002814215.2 of Seriola lalandi dorsalis. Lineage (NCBI taxonomy): Eukaryota > Metazoa > Chordata > Actinopteri > Carangiformes > Carangidae > Seriola > Seriola lalandi. The sequence continues at coordinate 78,844 of NW_019524912.1, forward strand.
AAAATAAGAAAAAATAAACTAAAATAGAAATTAATTCAATAATTAATTTAAATAATTGATCATCCAGTTTCTGTCGTGATCATTTGACCGTCAAAAATTAAATAGATGACCTTGTATTTTCATCTGACAACATGACCCCACGTCTCCAGTCAACATATGTCTCATCATCACAGCTTTGCTCTCTGCACCAGTGTCCATAGCTGTGTGTGTGTGTGTGTGTGTGTGTGTGTGTGTGTGTGTGTGTGTGTGCTGTTATGTGAGCCTGTATGTGTCAGGTATACGCATTAT